>NW_019154105.1:68797618-68840597 GCF_002288905.1 Enhydra lutris kenyoni | reverse complement strand
TGTAAACCTGGCGATTCACAGACCTGTACCCCTGGGGATAAAAATATATTATATGTTTATAAAAAATAAAATAAAAAAAAACTGATTGAAAACAAACAAACAAAAAAAAACAATACACAAAAGGCACAAATCATAAAGTTTTTAAAAACTGACAAATTGAACTTTATCAACATTGAAAATATTTGCTCTTCAAGAAACACTGCTTTAAAAACAAAGAGGTGGCCACAAGGAACAGAACAGAGGTTCTTCAAAACCCTAAAAACAGAATTACCATATGACCCAGCAACTGCACCTCTGGGGGTATAAACACTAAAGAACTGAAGATTGGGTCTTAAAGAGGAATTTGTAAGCCATTCACAGTAGCTTTAGTCACAACAGTCAGAGAGACAAAGTGACCTGAATGCCCCGTCGATGGAAAAACAAAATGGCGCCCATCACTCCGGTGGAATATGGCACGGCCTTCAAAAGGAAGGACGTTTTGACACCTGTTACAAGAGGGATGAAACTTGCAGGCACTGTGCTTGGTGAAAAAAGCCAGACACAGAAGGACTTATCTGATGTGTGTGTCTGTCTTATTGTATGAAAAAGAACAAGTACCGTAGTACTGTAACGTATCGATGTATCACTCTGCTTCCTGTTGCTTATTTCTCCAGAACCCAACTACAGATGCCAAACATAATGGATGACCAGGATGGTGACAATTTCAGAGCACTGCCCAGGACACCTACCCTGGACAAGAGCAGCTCTGGAGCTTCATCTTCCAGAGTCCACAGATGACATCAGGGTCCCCCTGGTGGGGCACATTCTGTGGGTCTGGACAAGGGCAGCAGGACAGGCACCCACCACCGCAGTATCACCGAGTTGCTTCCCCGCCCCCACCCGCCCCCACATGCCCCGTGCTCCCTGTTCGCCCTCCTCCCCCCACCCCCCCAGCCCCCGCAACCACAGGTCTTGTCACTGCCCCCGTGGTTCTGCCTTTTCCGGGATGTCCCACAGTTGGACGCTCACTCATTTTTTGATATTTACGTAGTAAAGAAATGATGCAGCTTTTTCACCTCTGGCTTCTATTTGTTTGCTTTCTGATTACTGAATTAGGAACAGGAGGCACAGGGCATTGACCTAAGGGACCCTGTATCAGACCCTGGGAAGAAGGTCTGCAGTGAGTCCTGGATCCCACAGCTCAACTTCCACCAGCTCACCTTTCTCTGACTCGGGCTCAGGGTTCCAGAGTCCTCCAGTCACCCACTGCCTCTGCTCGCCTTCTGCTGGGCCAGTTTGGTGGATTCGGCTGTGCGAAGGCAGAGGAAGGAAAGGGGTGGTGGCGGCCCCTCCAGCCAGGCCCAAGGCCATCTTCCTCAAAAACTTCTTTTATTTAAATTCATTCTCCTTGCTTTGGATGGTCTCCTTCTCCCATCCCAAAAGTTATACATACTTTTTCCAAAATCATCTTCTAAAGTCTTGTTTACATTTACATCCATAACACATGCGAGGCTTCCGAGGGCTGGCCGACCCCCCAGGGGTCGTGCACCACTCCACACTTGCACCCCTCGTGTAGGGCAGGCACCTCCATCACCTCCATTCTCCTTATCTGCACCCAGTGGCTTTTCCTGGTGGCCTGGTGCCTGACAAACAAGCAGTGTGGGCCGGCCAGAGGGCTCGGCCAGTGCCCAGGCCTGACATGGGACCAGACCGGGCATTCAGAGGACAGCAAGCAGGCGGGGGAGGCCACCAGCCTGCAGTGTCCTGGGCAGCAGGGACAGGGGATGCAGGCAACAGTGGCCAAGGCAGGAGCCAGCCTGCGCAGATGCATGCCCCGTTTTGTTGAGTGTACTAGAAGCCACTGAACTGTGCACTTTAAACGAGCAAACTATATAGTATGTGCATGATAGCTCAAAGCTGTTTATCACAAGGCTCCCCAGGAAGTGCTCACGCCCCCTGACATGCCCCTGGTTCTCTAGGTCGCCGTCAGCCTGAGTTGAAAATCCTCACTTCCTTGCCTTTAAAAATTGCTGGACGGGGCGCCCGGGTGGCTCAGTTGGTCTGTCTTCGGTTCAGGTCATGATCCTCGGGTCCCGCCGAGATGGAGTCCCACACTGGGCTCCCTGCTCAGCGGGGAGCCTGCTCCTCCCTCTGACCCTCCCTTGTCTCGTGCTCTCACACTTGCTCACCCTCTCTCAAATAAAAGAAAAAAAAAATCTTAAAAAAGAAGAGAGAATAAAAAGAAGGAAAAAAAGAGAGAAAACATAGTGCAATAAAATTTTTTTAAAAATAAAAAAGATAAAAATAAAAACTGTTGGAGCCCCGAGGCGACTGCCCGGACACTGCCTGTGTCTGTACTTGATGTCCCCTCAGTGACTCGAAGCCACAGAGGTGCCTGAGGCCTGGATGTGGCTGCTGTGTCCTCCGGCAAAGCCAGCAGTCTCCCTCCTCTTGACTTCCTGCTGGTGGCGGACTGATCCAGGGCCTGGGTCCGACACCGCTCTGACCACACGGGTCACACCACCGATACTGGTGGACAAGGTCAGGGGTGGCGCGGATGCCAGGCACTGCCACTCACTGTGAGGTCTGAGCGGCCACTGACACCTGGTGCGGTCGGGCTGCGCATGCGGATGTGCCCGTATTCCAGTAGCTGTGTCTGCACTTATCCACTAGAATCCTGGCGTGGCACTGCCCCACGTGGGGACCCTGTGAGGAGATGCAGGAGGGACGGGAAAGCGTCCCCACACTGAGAAGGCTCTTGAAGACCAGAAGGAGGCAGGCCAGTCCAGGCCGTCTCGGGTTCACGCAGGGTAACAGATAGGACCCCGTGCAGAGGACGATCCACAGCCGCTGTGGTTCTTCTCTTAAAGTCCCCAATTTCGTCGAGCACCAGGGACACACAGAGGAGCAGTGCAGATCAACCCAGCACCCGACCTTTAAGCAGACCTCGCGGCCCCACCTGTGCAGCAGGAGGGGGAAGGCTGTTCTCTCAAGCAGATTCACAGGAGGCAGAAGTATGCCTCCGTGCCTCTTGGCCTTGGCGGGCACGTCTGAGTACGTCTGTCAGTCTCTAAGGGGCCCAGAACACGTCGCTCCAGTGGACAAGGCAGAGGGCCAGAGAGGGAGGGGGTATTGTCAGCAAGCCTGCCGGCCCCGTGGCACAGCTCATTCAGGTCGGGCCAGACACACTGTCCCCTCCACTCTCCAGTGGCTCTCAACATCTCCCAAAAGTGGTCCATTTCTTGCTTTTTCCAAAATAGCATTATCAAGTTGTGAATGTAAAACATCTTCATGGGTTTTCATCTGTTACATTTCTTGTCCCCACTGAAGATCAAACTGTCCCAGCTTTGGCCGGCAAGGAGGCCTCTCCAGGTCACTGCCAAGTCCTCTGGGTGTGACCCTCCCAGACATTCCTCGCCCAGGCTCATCACGAACATCCCCAACACCTTGGACTGGCCATTCTGTCAAGAGGCCCTCATGGTGACCAACAGGATTTCAAGACCACAATATGAGGGCAAAGGATGGTCACTGTTTCTAAAGCTTTTCGGCAGCAAGAGCATGAGGGCAGGTAAAGATGATACAGATTAGATACGGATATTAAGTATAAAGTATAGATTACAGATAAGATTCAGACCAAATGCTCAGCTACAGACGGATGTGCACGATACCCACAGAATCCCTGCTGGCCGCTGACCTGCCCTCCACTTCTGTCATTCTCCCTTCCCATCCACTCTGTTCAAGGACCCATGCAGCACACAGCCTCTTGGACTGGAGGATTCCTTCAGACTCGCTGGGGCTGGGCGTCCACACAGCTCACCCCTCTCTACTGCTGAGTCAGACTCCGCGGTCTGGCAGCTGCTCACCCGCCGACTTTGGCTGACCCTGGACCACATAGCTCTTCTGAAAGCTCTTCACCGGGTACAAGTGTGTGTCCTTTGTCCCACACGGAGGATACAATGTCAGGGTAGCAAGGCTAGCACCCACAATGTGATCACTACAAACACAAGCCTTGTGTCTGCCCGTCCTCCCCTGGCCTTTTTTTTTTTTTCACGATTTTGTCAGAGAGGGAGGGCACGCACGCACAAACGGGGGAGTGGCAGGCAGAGGGATGCCCCTCTCCATGTCAGCAGCAGCCCAAGCCAGCAGCAGCAGCACCACAATCACTGCAAAAATTGTGTCCTGATCTTGTTGACCATCAGAGCTCATTTTCCAGCAAATTCCTCAGGAAGGGCTCCCAGGAGCAGGTTGTTTGGAGTTCTCCCATGTGGGTAACAATGCCCTGTGCCCTTCAAGTTGAGTTTTCTGGGCATAAAACCCTAGGTGCACATTTTCTCTCTTCACATCTTGTAAACATGCTACCACTTGCCATCTCCTAGGATAAAATACTTGTCAAGAAGTCTGATAATCTACTGCTTTCCTGTATGGTTTTTTGTTTTTTTTTTAATAAGATGTCCGAAGGATTTTTCTTTTTCTTTCAAGTCCAGTAATTTTGCTAGAACATGTCTTGGCATTGGTCATTCTGGGCCAATGTGTTCAGAAATGTGGTGTGCTTTCAACGTGTGGTTACAGATCTTTTGTACTTCAGAGAAGTCTCTGTGAATGGTCCTTTCCCTGTAGGATAAGGTCTTGTAAAAGGAGAGTACACTCTCACACCCACCACGGCACCGGCGACACCGTCAGTCCCTGTGGGGATCCCACCTGCGCAGCACACCATAGTTTCCTGTTCGCCTGCCCAAGGGCATCTGGGTTGTCTCCAGTTTGGGGAAGCTCCGAGCACAAGCCCAGTGAACATTCAGGTATGGGTTTTTGTGTGAATGCGTGTTTTCCCTCTGGGATTAAAGCCCGGAACACAAGTACAGGGCTTATGGGGGCTGCATGTTTGGTTTTTAAGTAGTAGTCAAGCTCGTCTCCAGAGTGGCAGCAGACCTCCCACCAGCGCTGCAGGAGGCCCCCAGACACCCAACCTGGTTCTCAGCAGCACTCAGTGTCGGCACTGGTGTACACCAGCCACTTGGACAGGCAGGAGCGTCCAGGGACAGTCCCCTCCTCCGGCTCCTCTGCCATGCCCCCTTCACACCCTCTGGCTTCCTTTCTTTCATTTTTTTAAAAGTTTTATTTATTTATTTGAGAGAGAACGAGTGGGGAGAGGGAGAGGCAGACTCCCCGCTGAGCATGGAGCCCAACACAGGGCTCAACCCCAGGACCCTGAGATCACGACCGAAGGGATGTTTCATCGATGGAGCCACCCAGACACCCCCTTTCACTCACTTTCCAACTGGAGTTATTTTGTATATGAGCTGCCGAAGCGAGCACCCAACTGGAGTTATTTTGAATTTTGAGACTTTTGATATATTCTGGATACAGGTCCTGTGAGGTGTGTCGTTTACAAAGGTTTTTCTCCTCCTGTGCATTTTGTCTTTCCATCCTCCTAACAAGCTCCTTCACAGAACAAAAGCTTTTAACTATGACAAGGTCTGTTTCAGTAATGCTTCCTTTCACAGATCATGCTTTTGGGGTCAAGACTAAGAACTGTGCCCAGCTCCGGAGTGCAGTGATTTTCTACCAGTGTTACACTTTACATTTAAGTCTGTGGCCCATTTTAAGTTCACTTCTGTACAACATTGAGGTTGCAGTTGCGGCCCACGGCCATAGATGCCCAACCGTCCAAGAGAGCCCCTGCCGTAGGCTGACTTCTAAAGCGGCTCCAGCAATCTCCACCCAGTTTCACACTCCTGGCTGATCCCCTCTCCTTGGGTGTCGGCTGGCTAGCAACCAGCTGCTCAGCAACAGAAGTGACAGGCCATCCCTTCCGAAATCGAGCTACACCAGCCTTCCATCCGGCTGGCTCCCTCCCTGCTTGCGTGCTCTACGCAGAAGCCACCTGCTGAGGAACAGAGGGCAATCCATGGCCAACATCTGTGAGTGTGGCTGGACATGGATCCTTCCCCAGTCAAGCCTTTGGATGGGACCCCAGCCCCAGCCAACTTCTCCAATGCAGTCGTGCAAGAGCCTGAAAGAGAGGACCCCACTAAGCCACAGAAACGGAGAGAATATCCTTCTTATGAGCCACTAAGTTTGGGGGAAACCTGTCGTGCATCAAGAGAGAACTCGTACAGCCTCATCCCACCTGCCTGCGTCAACCACAGGCCCAAGGAGAGGCCCAATTCTGCCCAAGGATAGGAAGAAAGTTCCTCTAGAAACTAAAATTCTGGGGCGCCTGCCTGGCTCAGTCGGTTAAGCAGCTGCCTTCAGCTCAGGTCATGATCCCAAGGTCCTGGGATCAAATCCCACATCGGACTCCCTGCTCAGCGGAGACCCTGCTTCTCCCTCTCCCTCTGCAGCCGCTCTGCATACTTGTGCTATCTCTCTGTCAAATAAATAAAATCTTAAAAAAAAGAAAAAGAAACTAAAATTCTGCCTTTTACCCAGAGTGCATGCCAAGGACACGAAAAGCTGTCACACTGGAAAGCACTCTCAGAATCACCTTCAGAGCCACGGGGGGACATGCCACATGCCCCACACATGGCCTGACACAGACTTGAAGGAGCAGCACACACCTGACTGAGCCCTGGGACCCCTCCCTGGGCACACCCACCCACATCTCAGCCTCCATGAAATGACTAGGACACCTCTGTCATTGGCTTCCTGCTTCCCAAGGGCCGGTTATTCTGCCCGAAGACCATCCCTGCCCTGAGTGGTGGTGAAGGATGAAGCACCGTGCAGCACTGTGCAGGGCTGTGGTGATGCAGTACATGGGTCTCCTGGCAACCACGGCTGCTCACGTGGCACTCAGGGTCTCCCTGAACTCCTGACATCCTACGGGGTAGATGCTATTATCCTGCTCTTAGAGACAGAACAGGTCTGCATCCCACCGTCCACACTCAGCGGCCCCTAATGCGCATGCGGCCAGGCGGAGAGCTGAGGACACCTACAGCTGGTGCCTTTGTTGGAAAGCCAGTCATCAAGGTCCTTAGTGCCGATATTTGGAGACTTGGCTTCCTATGTTGCACTGAGGGAATCATTTTACTGGAAAACAACATGCATCTTTGAAATGTGAGTTTTACAAAGTGGCATAAGGTCCAAGTAAAGCCTGCACACTGGAAAGCAAAGGAAACAGTGATAGTAAAGCAAAAAACGCACGTCCACACACACGCATGCACACAAACACAGAAAAAACTTATTAGAACCACCCTTAAATAAAATAAGCAGAACCGATGATCAAAAAGGCACACTTCCTCCCACCCGCCAGCCCAGGTTCAAAGACAACTGCTCACCTGTTAACATGCAAGTGTTAGCACCGTGATGGGACTTTGCCTACATGGAATAAACAGAAAAACCACCCACACGATCCAGAAAGCCAAAAGTGCAGGGTTTTGGTTCAGGTAGAGCCCATTGACTCACCTGAGAGGATCCACTGATGTCTTCCTACAAAGGTAGAGGTTCCTGATAGACCAGGAAGAAACAAGAGCGGCTTTCCAACACACGAAAAAAAGTTGGGGGACACAGGATGACAATCCTGATAAGCTGACCATGTCTACACGTGGGGAGATAGGAAAATGAATCGCCAATGGGAGCGAGATAGCAATCAGCCTGGAAGTGTGAAGAATTAATCATGCAGGACAAACTTAATTTAGTTCTGACACTTCATTTGATGTACAAGAGCCAAGAATAAAGAGGACTGGATCCTAGCCTATTGGTTATTTGTAACACTCATATAGGAAATAGTAGATTATGTTAACGGCATCAAAAAGCAAGAACTAAAGTATGAAGATTGATTTCCTTGTTGTTTAACAGCATTCCAAGAATTTAAATATGAAGCTAAAAGCCAGAATGATTCCTCTAGAACCTAAATCAGATCTCACATTTGCTATTGCCCACCTCACTCAGCCTAAGTCTACATGTGTAACACCCCCGCTCCAGGCAACCCAGCCTCCTCACCCTTAAGACCACTCCAGTCCACCCTTAAGCCACGGGTTAGGGACAAGCCCCTCAAGGCCTCCAAGTCTCATCCTACAACACCAGCCCCAAGACCAGAATCTATCCTAAGAAGGACTCTTCTGGTGTGGAGATCCTCTCAGTCTGAAGACCTGTGAGCTAGAGACATCGTGTCTGCTCTGTCCCCAGACCCCACCCCACCCCGACACATATACACACAATGCGCAGCAATGGGCCCCACCTGGGCCAACTGCTCCAGACACTGCTGTTCAGAGTTGAGGGGCCAGCATACAGGAGCCTCTGGGCCTGGGCCTGCTCCATCAGGGCTTCCATGCTTCCTGGCTCTGCCTCTGGGTTCCTGGGTCCACCCTCTGAATTATTCTTTTTCCACAAAAGGCAGCCTATGTTTGGGGCGCCTGGGTGGTTCCATCAGTGAAGCAGCGGATTCGTGATCTCAGCTCAGGTCATCTCTGGGTTGTGAGATCGAGCCCCAGTTGTGCCTCAGGTTGGGCTCTGCACCAAGCGTGGAGTCTGAGATTCTCCCCACCCCGCTCCCACCTCCAAAGGGAGGGAAAAAAAGGCAGGCGGTGTTTGCAGCCCTGAAGCTTCCTCCCCATGGGTCCTGCCGGTGGAATCCAGGGGGTCCAGGGCCCCTCTTTACTTCCTCCTGCCTGTCCCTTCCAGCGCAAACCAGCAGTGCCCCTCTCCGTCTTGAGCTTCTGCTGGGGAAGGCCCTAGAGTTTCTGGGAAACCTAGAAAGGAGTCCCGATTTTTTAAGGTCGTAATGAGCCAAGACCACAGCTGCAGCTTCATCCCAGCACACACCTTCTTGGCCATCCCAGGACCCTGGGTCTCAACAGGAGCCCTGCTTATCCCCAGGAAAGCGGAAGGCACAGAAGACCAGTGAGCACTGCTCCTTTGCCCACAAGCCCTTCCCTGGGCTCCCGCTCTCCTCAGGTCTTTCAGCCAGAGCTCCAACAGGAAGCAGGGGCGCCCAAGGCACCGCCTAGAACACCCAGGCAGCCCATCCAGCCTGTCCTCCTCCACCCCCACCCCACACGCAACAGTGCTGCTCGACTCCGTTGCCACGTGGCCAGGACCATATTGCTCCAGTTCCTAGTATTTGCACATCTTCCCACCAAGCCCCTGACCCCAGGTCTCCTCAAAGCCACAGAGGCACCCGCTGGCACTTTCCTCCTCAAAGTCCTGCCAGCTCCTGCCCAGCTACAAAATCTCTCCCACACGTGAGCCATTTGCCAGCAGTCTATACACCAAATGCCTACCCCAGGGCCTCTGCACTTGCTGCCTTCTGAGGTGGTTGTTCCTCCCTGAGATCATATCTGTCCAAAGGCCACCTCATCAGGTATCTCTCAAATCAATCTATAAAAAATGACAACTTCCCACTTGCCAGTTCTCCCCAATCCCCCTGCCCATCTCTGTTCTTACTCCTTAACCTGACACTGTACTTACAGTCTTCTGTACCCGGTAGATTGTGAGTACACACTTTGGAGCACCCGGTCTCCTGCAGGTCTCTAAGACCTACCAGAACTGTGTCTGACACAACAGTATGGGCTCAACAAAGCGAAGAAGGAAGGGCTCCTGCCTTTTTGAAAGACCTTGAACAAATCTGCCAAAATCCATCCTTTGCATCATGTCTGAGAGACCATCCATGGGCCAAGCTTCCAGGGTTCACAGGCGTAATTACAGAAGATACGCAGTGGTCAAGGCTGCCCTTCGAAACCTGATGCTTACCCTGCTCCAAGGCAGACTGCACAGCCCTTGTCTGTCTCAGGAAACAGGGAAAGCCCTGCCACCCACCTCCGCTGCTGAATGAGTATCAAGCCTAGATCCCCCGGCTTCCACCCTAAGTCTACTGGGCACACGCCACCGAGTATGGCCAGGCTCTGCAGTGACAGGAGACCTGGATGTGACTCTGGCCCGAACCAAGATCTGCCATCAGAGCTCCAAACATAAAATAAGGTCCTCCTCACTGGGCAGAATTCAGTGAGCCAGGGCCAAGCTTCCTTCACCACTGTGCACTGTTCTCCCCAGCGCCACATGGTAAGGTCCTCCAAACACAGGAATTCACTTGGCAGTCAGCCTATTTGGCAACATAATAAATCAGCTAGAGAAGGTTCTTTTCTTTTTATTTTTGCAGTATCATTCCATACAAAAGCAATAGAAACATAACAGTCTTAACAAGAAGTTTACAATTGAGTATTTGAACAGAAAATCTGTACACATCATTTACAGCAATTTTACATGGTAAATTAATGGACGGTAAAAAAATGTTCTTTCTAAACCCCTCTGCTGCCTTAACTCTTGGAGTATTACAGGTAGAAGGCCTACCTACTGCTATTTACAAGTACCAAATTAAGACTGCATAACTTACATAAAATCCCTTAACAGCTTAATTTACTATCTTTGACTATCCAGTGCTCTGTATGAGGGAAAAAAAAAACACACCCTGACATACTGACAAAAGGCCCCATATTAAATTTCCATAAAGATATTAAAGTCATCCAATTATGAGAATACACAGATACCAGTAAAGAAAGCTGATGCACAACTGGCCCCATGAATGTGTGGCTAACCCCAAACCAGCCATCTGACAAGTAACAATGTCTAACGTACTGGGGGAAAACCAGTCAAAATCAGCTTGTCAGATTAACTTGGAGGATGGTACAGATTAAGCAACTAAATTCCCAAGACTGCTTCAAGTTCAGTTTTCCTTGGATTTAGTTCCATTTACAATTTAAAACATGCAAAATATACTCACTATACATAAAATTAACGTTTCTTAAGAAAATAAGGCAAGAGTAACAATTCACCATGAGATAATGCAGTAATGAACTAGGAACAGAAACCCTCCAGTTACCAATGCAGGACACATGCTTGGCCGGCCCCCAACCTGCCAGGTGGAGGCAACCCTCGCTCCCAGTAGCCTCCAGGTGGCATCGGTTAGCTCATGGCTGAGAAATCTTTCAAGGGCTCAGTTAAACAAGCTTCCAGATCAAATTCGTCCTCCACTCCGCAGTCCACGTGCCTGACTTTAGTGGGTGTGCCAGAGTACATGTCCTAGAAGACAGGAGCACAGTCAGGGCGAGCTCCCAAGGCACATGGAGCCTGGTGCTGCAGGCACTAAGCACAGGCTGCGACCACCGCCTCCCGCGCCCACAGCTCTACAGGACCCAGACAGAGCATGGCCAGCGAAGGTCTGTGTGTGCTGGAATGCTACTAAGAGAAAATTCAAATCCATCTCCTAGTTACTTCCACGCGGTGGATAGGTCAAATCCCTACCCACCAACCAACCCATTAGAACTCACAGACCCTTCACAGCGTCTGAGCCCCAGCCCTTTGACCCTCAGGGGGCTGCATCGGGGACTGGGGGCACCACCACCCGCTCCCCGTGACGTGTGAAGCAGAGTCCCCCCCAAACTGCGGAGCACGTGCTTGTCGGCCGAGGAGGACCTGGCTGAGCTACTCTAGCACCGGAAAGAGGACAGAGGCCCCACTGAGCCCATCCTGCACCCCACAACTTGTAGGAATCGCGTGACAGAGCGTATGTCAAGGTCTATGCACTCACTCACAATCCCCAGTAACTACACTACCAAAGGGAGCATAGGTGCTAGATCCAAAGCACTGTATAAAGTAAGCAGCTCAGACAGATGTGCACGCCTTGCGCACCTTCTGTGAACACGAAATATTGCTGAAAGATGGGACAAAACTGAACAATGGCTCTCAGGCCAGGAGAGAGCAGTGTTTGATTAAGCATATTTCTGACCTGCCTTACTAAAGAGGTTTTGCTTTTTCATTAAAAAAAGCTTAATTACGGGGCACCTGGGGGTGCTCAGCTCGTTAAGCCACTGCCTTCAGCTCAGGTCATGATCCCAGAGTCCCAGGATTGAGTCCTGCATCAGGATCCCTGCTCTGTGGGGAGTCTGCTTCTCCCTCTGACCTTCTCCCCTCTCATGTTCTCGCTCTCTCAAATAAATAAAATCTTTAAAAAAAAAAAAAAAAAAAAAAAAGGCTTAATTACAAGGTCATACAATCAAAGGTTAAGAGAGTTTATGATTTAGGGCGTGTTTTTAAACCCAGGGAAACCCAATGTTTATACCAACTAAAACCAAAATTTTAAATGAATGTTAAAAATAAAGTTATTTTTAGGGACGCCTGGGTGGCTCAATCGGTTAAGTGTCTGCCTTCCACTCAGGTTATGATCCTGGGGTCCTGGGATCAAATCCCACATGTGGCTCCCCACAGTGGGGAGCCTGCTTCTCCCTCTCCCTCTGTAGCCCCCCTGCTTGTGCTCTCTCTCTCAAGTACATAAATAAAATCTTAAAAAAAAAAAAAAGTTATTTTTGCAAGGAAGAAATCCGGTTGAGGGGCGCCTGGGTGGCTCAGTGGGTTGAAGCCTCTGCCTTCGGCTCAGGTCGTGGTCCCAGGGTCCTGGGATCGAGCCCCGCATCGGGCTCTCTGCTCAGCGGGGAGCCTGCTTCCTCCTCTCTCTCTGCCTGCCTCTCTGCCTACTTGTGATCTCCGTCTGTCAAATAAATAAAATCTTTGAAAAAAAAAAAAAAAAGAAAGAAATCCGGTTGATACCACTTGAATCATATTATAAACTTAACATCCCCAATAATGGGACAACAAGCCATACACTCCCACCATGGTCTTGCCTTAAGTGTTCACTCTGAATCTGGTTCTGCAAGAAACAATAGAACTCCCAAATGAGGAACTCTGCGCTACAAAACTAGCCTGAAGTCTTCCCAAAAAGTTAATGTAATGGGAGGAAAAAGGGAGGAAGACTATTCTAAATTAAGATGTAAGAAATGGCAATTATCCTTGATCTAACTGTGGATCAAAAAAAAAAAAAAAAAGACTTGTAAAAAGAACATTTTTAGGGCAACCAGGAGGCCTGAACACAGACAGCTGATTAGACAGGAGTGCTCTGTCAACATGACATTTCTGGAGCACAATGACATCATGGCTGTGTCCATGTCTACTGGGGTGGTTGATGGACCCAGTTATCTGGGTGTGTGTAACACTAAATAAAGAGCTTAGTCCTGAGCTTCTCCTCCCTTCAGCATATCCAGCCATCTCTGAACCACCTCCTCTTGACCCCCCAGGACTCCTACCTCTAATCTTCACGGTCCAGCTCCTCCTTGCCCCCTGGGCCTGAGCATCTCCCTCTAACTCCTGATTCTGCAGGTGGGATGTTCAGAATCTGTTTCTTTTTCTTTTTTTTTTAAGATTTTATTTATTTATTTGACAGAGAGAGAGAGAGAGAGAGAGAGAGAGATCACAAGAAGAGGCAGGCAGAGAGAGAGGGGGAAACAGGCTCCCTGCTGAGCAGAGAGCATGATGTGGGGCTCGATCCCAGGACCCTGAGACCATGACCTGAGCTGAAGGCAGAGGCTTAACTCACTGAGCCACCCAGGCACCCCCAGAATCTGTTTCTTGAGCGGGGACAAGAGTTACCCTTGATCCAAACTAAGGATGGACCAGTTGAGATTTTCACAGGTCCCTTTTAGTCCTATATACACATAAATATCCACAAAACTGGAATCATTCCATCACTAAATATCCTGCTTTTATTTATCTCCAAAATTTTTCCACGTCATTAGTCTTCAAAAATAACCTGTTAAGCTCTATGCCTCATGATCTAACTTTGCTATTCCTCTCCTGTGGGAGAGTCACACAGAGGGCAAGGTATGCAGATGGGCCACAAAACTAGAAGGACCCATGCCAGGCTTGTCACAGGTGGGACACAGATGGAAAGCAAAAAAAAAGAGAGAAAGAAAAAGGCAACTATGCACCTTTATTTTACCAGCTTCTCAAGTGTCCAAATACAGTACAGCATGATCCCACAGAAAGCCTAAAGTACCTCACAACAAATAATGTGCTTTTTCCTAGTTTCAATCTATTTTTTTCATTCAATATGCTAAGTATTTCCATATGCAAATATCAGGGTGGTCTCCTTATAAAGGTAATAAAGGGCTCTTATTATAAACTGTTCACGTATACTTGCTTGTACACATGCAGAAAAGTCTGAAGGAACGTGCACCCAACCAGCAACTACAGGGTTAGATGAGCTAATTTTGTATATTGTTCTTTTTTTTTTTTTTTTAAGATTTTATTTATTTATTTGACAGACAGACATCACAAGTAGGCAGAGAGGCAGGCAGAGAGAGAGGAAGCAGGCTCCCCGATGAGCAGAGAGCCCGATGCGGGCTCAATCCCAGAACCCTGGGATCATGACCTGAGCCGAAGGCAGAGGCTTTAACCCACTGGGCCACCCAGGCGCCCCTTGTATATTGTTCTTAATCTTTATAGTTTTTTTTTCCCCTCAAAGACATGTAATTTTTAAAAATCGGCAAATGTGGGGGAAACCCTTAGGCCCAAAGCATACCTTTATTTAGAAGTAACTAACAAATAATCTTGCACTAGCAAATCACCACCACAAAACGCATACAGCCTAAAATTCATGTCAGGGACAAGACCTACACAGACACTGGAATCCAGGAAAAAAGGCCTTTCACTTTTAAAATGAAAATGGCAGGACTGAGTAGGTGGATTGAACCAAAAACTTCAATTAAGGCTACTACCTAGGAATGTCATCAAGTCGACATCTCAGTGATGTGAGAAGAGATAAAGGAGCCCCTTTAGAAGTAGCAGAATTGAACTCCATCTTCAATGCCAGTTCACCAAGGGGAAGATGCAGTCAACAACTAACCCAAAACACCATGGTGAGAGACGAAACCAAGAAAAGGCACTTACGAAGTTATCCTGAGAGCTCGTCTGGGACTCGCAGCTGCTTTCTGCAGACTCTGTCTCCATCTCCCCAAGGTCCACAGGATGTCTGCCAAGTGAAAGCAAACAGGTGCATCAGCCACCACCTAAAGCAGAGAGGTGCTCCCAGCCCGTTCACAAAATATAAGCATGATCAGCACGCTGCCTGGTGCAAACACCGACTGCCAAGTACCTCCTTTGCTCCCAAAGCAATGGGGAGTTTCCAGTGAACCCCCACCTCCCTGCCCTGCACAGGTAGGGTTGGCACAGAAACCACAAGGGGAAACGTCCACCTGGCTCAGAGAATACCACCACCTGCCTATTCTCAACTGTGGTGCAGCTATTTACACACCCACAAGCATCCTTCTACACAGAAGCATCAATACAGGCCCAATGCGGGGGAAGGTGAATACTGCAATCGCTAATTTTCCAATTTTCTACTCCTAGAGAACAGACAACAGTGTCATAATAGGAAAAAAAAAAAATCGGTACGATGTTACGACATCCGTGAGGCCAAATCTGTAAAGCCATGTTATAACTCATTTCAAAAATGACAGTTTCTAATAAATTTCCCCAGCACAAAGCAGGAACTCAAGTATTTGCTGAATGAATAAACCTGTCTCTGAGGAAGGCAGAGGCCCAGGTCAGGAGGGAGCTGACAACAGGTGCCCAAGGAGGGGTCACATGCAAGATAGTCCTTTCCACCTCCCTATTCTATGGCTGTCCTCACCCTGGGGCAAAAACCCAGCCCGAGACCTTTCCAACTAGGCTTGAGTTGAAAAACCAAGAGGGAGGGGCACCTGGGCGCTCAGTTGGTGAAGGGGCTACCTTCAATTTGAGGCCTGATGCTCAGCAGGGAATCTGTTTCTCCCTCTCCTTCTGCCCCTCCTCCCTCCTCCCTGCTCATGCTCTCTCCCCCGACCATAAAAATCTTTAAAAAAAAGGGGGGGGGGGGAGTAAAAAGCTTCCTTAATTAAGACCTTTTATTTTCATAGTTCAATAGGTTACTCAAATACCTTTCAGAATGTTTATTTTAAAATTTAAGAACAAACTGGGCGCCTGGGTGGCTCAGTGGGTTAAGCCTCTGCCTTCGGCTCAGGTCATGATCTCAGGTTCCTGGGATGGAGCCCCGCATTGGGCTCTCTGCTCAGCGGTGAGCCTGCTTCCCCCTCCCCCTCTGCCTGCCTCTCTGCCTACTTGTGATCGCTCTCTGTCAAATAAATAAATAAAATCTTTTTAAAAAATTTTTTAAAATTATTAAAATTTAAGAACAAATAAATAACAGCCCTCATATCACTAGGTTTACTGATCTCCATTTTCTCTAGCTATGCAAAGGCAATTAAATCCAGGAGGCAGATTCCTCCCTCCACCACCCTCCCCACTTGCCGCACTTGCACATGGGGCAAACACACATGAAGCCAAGGCCGCTGGCTGCTCTGCTCTCAGAACTCCCAGGGGCCCTCCGTACCATGATAACCTGCACATAAACGATCATGTGATTTCAATCACTGCACCAATTGCAGAAACAGAGGACAAGAATGCAACGAAGACATACATTTCTTGTAAATCACATCCTTCTTCAGCTGGAGGATCCCAAAAATGCAAAGCCACTTTCCAGAGCTTGATCTGCTGGTCCCACGATCGTCGACTATACTTCTTGAATTTGTTGGGGGTCTTGGGATGGATGCCAGGCTGTCGGAGGTGTCTACAGGAAAGAGGGAGGTTGTTCTAGAACATACCATTCAGCTCTGTACGTCAGCTCGAAGATTAACAAAACTCTTGAGATTAGAGTTATCAAAAATTGTAGATCAGCTGAGACCATAAAATGAGCAAAAGTTATGTACGAAAAAGCACTGCCCCTTTGACTCTACTCTCCCTTTGCCATCTGTGCTCCAGAAAAGCATATATGACCCCTAGTCCTACCATGAAATGGATACCCTCTCTGAGCTTTCTTTGCAAACCTGTGCGTGAGGAGCAGGGTAGGAAGAGCACGCTGCTGGGACAAGAGGGGACAAAGTTCATGTTTTTCTCCAACACCATCTTTACAACCTATAACCTGAACTTTACTCTTCTCCTATCACGCATGTTAATGGCTTTACATGTCTGAAACCCAGCATTCCTGGGACTTGAAATGTTACCTAACGCTCTGAACTGTAACATGTTAGTTTCTTATCTTCCTGTTCCTGGGTTTTCAGTCCCCTCCCTTCCTCATCTGTCACATAAGCGCCTCAAAGTGGTTCAGTGGTCCTCAGCGGCCATGAAGTACACCAAGTCAGATTCGCCACGGAAGCAGACCAGAGACTAGACTGCAGTGCCCCACAGTCCCATCAGGACACGCCAGTGACACAAGACTACCTGGGGACTTCTTTAATATAGCGGTCGTAGGCAATGGTGTTCTTCCCATAGTTGATCTGCTTCTGCCTTCTCATCAGGACGCTCTCGTCTGTCTCTAGGTCAGCTGGCACCGCGGACCCTGCCTCCTTGGAGTCAGAACTAAAGAGGAGATGGACAGAACGAGCCTCAAGATTAAGACCACTACATAAGACAATGCTAAAACACAACAATGAAAGAACATCTGTCCTCTGGATGCTAAACCACGTTAATCCCAGAACAGTCCAGAACTGTCTCCATGGGAATGTAGTACGTAACAGGCACAAATTCCAAAGCAGGGAAAGGACTAAGCAGCGCAAGCTGCTGGGAAACCAGCATCCCATGTGCAGTTCTTCTCACCAGCAAGTGACAGGCCTATTGAATTAAGAGAAGAAACATTTACATGGCATTTACCTTTCCGATGAGGATTTTCTCTCTCTCCCAAAGTCATTTATGAGTAGTTTTCTTTTATATCTGAGAACAAAATAAACATTGCTCTTTTAGAAACATATACAAGCTGGGGCGCCTGGGTGGCTCAGAGGGTTAAAGCCTCTGCCTTCGGCTCCAATCATGATCCCAGGGTCCTGGGATCGAGCCCCACATCGGGCTCTCTGCTCAGCAGGGAGCCTGCTTTCTCTCTCTCTCTCTCTCTCTCTCTGCCTGCCTCTCTGCCTACTTGTGATCTCTGTCAAATAAATAAATAAAATCTTTAAAAAAAAAAAAAAAAAAAAAAAAAAAGAAACGTATATAAGTTAACACAGTGCTTTTCAGGGAGCCCCCAGAGGTCAGGCCTTCTCCCTGAGCAGTGTGGTCTGGTAAGTGAATCAGGGTAACGGCACAGTGGTTCCATTTTATTTCAATCTCCCTCAGTCACCTTCTCTCATAAGGTCAGTTATAGACCAAGCTCGTACAAAGTGCTTAGAGCAGCCAGGCTCTGGGAGCAAACGACTTACCTCAACAACCCTGGGCACTGCCATATGTAATGGAGAGATTCTCTAAGCCAAAAAAAGCCCCTAACAGCTTCAGGTTAAATAGTGAGATCCACTTTTTGAAAAAAAATAAACCTAAATTGAGATAAACACTTTTTTATTTCTAATACCACAAGTCCTTACATGTATGCCTACTGGGTTCTGCTCGCCTTCTCCCATCTGCGAAAGAGACTGAACATACCCCAGTCTTGTTCCACATGGATTTCAGGAGGCATTTGATTTCTATCACTGCAACTACCAGAACCCTGCTTTGCCAAGGTATGTCAGCCAAAGGAGTGTAGCTCAATCTAACACTGAAGCCAAGAACCACCTCAAGCTATAAGTTCCTATGTCTGAAATATGTCATACCTTACTGTCTCCTTTTCTAAAAGTGCCAGGCCCCCCAGTTTGCTGAGGCACCAAGTACAGTTTGGAAACCAGGAAGTAACAAACGAGTTTACTTCCTGCATACCTAGAAAAGTTCTGATTCTATACCAGCCTGTGAGAACTGAGAAAGCAGGTCCTCGGTATCACATTATGTAGGGCTTCATTCTCTCAGGGACTCCAGATGAAACAGACTGGCTTCAAGTATGACTAAAACCCATTTTCCAATTTCCAGATAGGTGGTGTGTAGTGCATATTATCCTTCTTGAAGTACAGTGAACTAAATTCTGGTAAAAAAGGCAGACTACCATCAGCAGTAGGTCAAACCACCAGGGTCTTACTAGAGCAACAGCTTTCCATCAGGAAGGGTGTGATCGGCAAGGTGGCCCAAAATAGAGCAGGCCTATTTTGCAAAGTAGAACAATTTTTGGAGACAGGCCTATGAGACAACTGCATAACAAAGCGAGGTCCACCAAAGGAGGGTCAAGAGAGACAGGGGTCTCCATCAACAAGATCCGCAAACAGTCCATGGCAAGGGTCAGGATAGATAGGCTATGTGCAGAAAGCTGTTACGAGCCTTGGGAATGGAACACAGAAACTACAAGAGACCAAATCAGACATCCTAGATCTACAGTTGGGAAAAATGAGATCTATATAAATAAAACAACTAGTTCCAAACGCTGGAGGAGCCCATTTCTAACCAGGCATACCACCCACCCACACACATACATTTTGATACCTAAAAGAAATTCAAGCAGCCCTCTGAGGGCCCCTAACTAACGCGCGTGTGGCCTGGGCCTTTCCTGACATAGCTGTAAGCACCATCAAGCACTGCAGAGGTGGCACAGACAGGCTGGCCCAACTTCCCTGCTCAGACGACGCATCTTCTCCGAAGATTTAAGAGCCAAGAGACTCAGTTCAATATACTCCAACTGATTATGAGCCACAGCATTTCAATTAAAAGCTCAATCAGCTGGGTTGGATGGCATATTTCAAATGGAAGGAAAGACCCCAAAATACCAAACTGTAATCGAGACAAAAGCAGTGCATAAGGATGCATCGTCTGAACCATAATGAGTCGAGGCAAAGGCTTGGAGTTTCTGAGAACTTGAATATAGATAACAATTTTGGTTACAACTGCAAGGGGCTCCTAGGCCCCAAGCCAGGGACCCCTCCCTGTGCTCTCCCACTTCTGAGCTGTTACCTGAACCAGATGGCAGACAAAAGTGCACTCTCTACCTAAAGAGAGAGCCAGGGGTGCCTGGTGGCTCAGTAGGTTAAAGACTCTGCCTTCGGCTCAGGTCATGATTCCAGGGTACTGGGATCAAGCCCCGAATCGGGCTCTCTGTTCGGCAGGGAGCCTGCTTCCTCCTCTCTCTCTGCCTACTTGTAATCTGTCTGTCAAATAAATAAATATAATCTTTAAAAATAAATAAATAAATAGGGGCGCCTGGGTGGCTCAGTGGGTTAAAGCCCCTGCCTTCGGCTCAGGTCATGATTCCAGGGTACTGGGATCAAGCCCCGAATCGGGCTCTCTGCTCAGCAGGGAGCCTGCTTCTCCTCTCTCTCTGCCTGCCTCTCTGCCTGCTTGTGATATCTGTGAAATAAATAAAATCTTTTAAAAAATAAAGTAAATTAAAAATAAATAAACAGAGCCACACAGTTGGCTGGGGTGGCAGAACTCAATGTGGTAGGTTAGAGGCATCATGGTAGGTTAGAGATTAGAGACATCATGGTAGCACCACCTCCCACCTACCACCACGGTGGAAGGACAGCCACTAAGACAACAGTCCTTCAGTGAGCAGATGCATCTGCACCGCTCATTTAAGGCATGGCTGGACCCCACCCGAGTTTCCCATTCAGCAGGCCAGGTGAAGTCTGAGAATGGGCTCTTCCAACAAGTGGTCAGGCACTGCTAATGCTGCTGGAATGGGAACCAGCCTCCGAAGAATCATCCTTCTAACACACACCTGGAAACTAACATATAATCAGCAACACCACGGATCACACTTCACAAGGGTCTAGGATGTATACCTTGCAATTTCTTTGTTAACTCTGGTCCTCATTTCATCCTCTTCAACTGCACTTGCCCAGTCTGAACATCTAGAACGGGGCTTCGGGCCTTCAGGAGTGGTAAAACTGCAATACAACGAAAATGCATGTTTGAACCAGGACACCTCCATTCAGTGTCCTTTCAAACAGCACACTAGGAGATGCTCCCACGCTGTCTGCAGAGTGTAGAGGGAATGGGCTCCAGGATACTCTCTGCTCCAGCGCTTATTAGCTGAGTTTGGGCAATTCACTTCAAACCTCTCGGAGGTTTATCTGTTGAACCTGCGGGCACCCACCATCTACCGGTGTTGGCTGGATCATGAGGAAACAGTCCACTGGGGGGAAGGCCACATGAACAAGCCACCTTCAGCACAGGCAAGAACACAACCTGTTCTTTCATTTACAAAATGAGAAACTATTTTTCAGTATTTTAAGGAGTTAGATAACACTTCATACTACGAAAAGTGACCACCACATAAAAGGTACTTAATAAATGGTGCCTACTGTTTAGTTTTAAATGTACCTAATTAACTATTCAGAATATACCACCTAATTAGAATAGAGGGATAAGAATTTACATAGGAGTCCCTGCCACATTAGGACTTAGCGTACTGGAAACAGCACCCCTTAGAGTTGGTTAAGTGTAAACGAGGAGCTCAGTTCAATCCAGAGATCAAGGAAACCTTTCATCATGGGGCATCTGGGTGGCTCATTGGGTTAAGCCTCTGCCTGGGATCAGGTCTTGATCTCAGAGAGCATTGGGCTCTCTGCTCAGTGGAGAACCCCCTTCCCTGGCTCTTTCTGCCTAACTCTCTAACTCTCTGCCTACTTGTGATCTCTTCCTCTCTGTCAAATAAATAAATAAAATCTTGGGCCGCCTGGGTGGCTCAGTGGGTTAAAGCCTCTGCCTTCGGCTCAGGTCGTGATCTCAGGGTCCTGGGATCAAGCCCCGCATCGGGCTCTCTGCTCAGCAGGGAGCCTGCTTCCTTCTCTCTCTGCCTGCCTCTCTGCCTACTTGTGATCTCTCTCTGTCAAATAAATAAATAAAATCTTTTTAAAAAAAATAATAAATAAATAAAATCTTAAAAGAAAAAAAAAGACCAACTTATGGGGCGACTTGGTGACTCATTAAGCCTCTGCCTTCAGCTCAGGTCATGATCTCAGGGTCCTGGGATTGAGCCCCACATAGGGCTCTCTGCTCAGCAGGGAGCCTGCTTCTCCTCCTCTTCTCTCTGCCTGCCTGTGATCTGTTAAATAGATAAAATCTTAAAAAAAAAAAAAAAAAAAAAAAGGGGGGGGTGCCTGGGTGGCTCAGTCCATTAAGTGCCTGCCTTTGGCTCAGGTCATGATCCTGGGATCCTGGGATTGAGCCCCACATCAGGCTCCCTGCGCAGTGGGGAGTCTTGCTTGTCCCTCAGCCTCTGCACGCATGCGCTCTCAAATAAAAAATTGTTTAAAAAAAAAAACAAAAGAACAATTTGAAAAAGGCTTAATACCAAGAATTCTGGCACTCAGAATTGTTGGTATATCTATTATTTGCAGATTAGATGCAAACCGACATTTTTATTTTTCCTCAATTTTCTATTAGCCGCCACTGACACACCAAAGATAGACACAACTCCAGGTGCCACTCTAAGAGACCAGATGCACCCTAGTTGCAAACCACATGCCACTGCAGCAACAGATGAATGATCCCTGTGCGCAATTACCATTTCTTCTCTTACAGCTATCTCACCCAGAAAAACTAAGATTTCTAAAACTAAGCTTCCAGAACCTAAAAATGGTTGGCAAGGTCTGAAGTCAATTTAAAGAACCAAAAGTTAAAGTGACTCAGTAACTGCATCCCAGACACAGAAAGGAACCACGTGGAAGGTTGTCGACAGCTGGACCTCAGTGTCCCTACTCGTGGACCAAGAGGCTCAAGTTTGGGCCATGACAGACTGCTGAACTCTTTTTTTTTTTTTTTTTTAAAGATTTTATTTATTTATTTGACAGACAGAGATCACAAGTAGGCAGAGAAGCAGGCAGAGAGAGAGAGGAGGAAGCAGGCTCCCCGCTGAGCAGAGAGCCCGATGCGGGGCTCGATCCCAGAACCCTGGGATCACGACCCCAGCCGAAGGCAGAGGCTTTAACCCACTGAGCCACCCAGGCGCCCCCAGACTGCTGAACTCTTTAAAGGCGCTTACAAACGACCTTCCACTACATCGCATAGTTTGGTAAAATAGAAAATACCTTTTCTAAAACTATGGCCACCTTTCTAGATCAAAAGAGCGTATTCAATCTATCTTATTCTAGGACAAAAATACTTTTAGGGGAAAGTGCTCCAATGGAAAACAAAGCCTACCTCGAACCAGGAACTAAGGGCCCTACTACAGGTACCCGCGTGCGCCCCCCAGGCATCACCTCAGCGGACAAGGGACGAGCAGCCAGCCCCCACAAGAGCCAAGAGGAGCCAAGGGCACTCCCGCCGCCCTGTTAGAGGAGTAAGGCCCCGGTGGCTGACTCCCGAGCCAGAGGCCCACCCACGGGGATACAGAGGACTTTGGAGGCAGCGTATAAGGACCTAACGTTTTCTCCTCCGCTAAACGGGAGACCGCCGAGCACTCAGATCTTGATCCCCACGAGGTTCCGTCGCTTCTCTTCACGTCCGGCTGCAGCAGCGTCCAGGCGCCCGCCACATCAGCGTCTCTGCCCGAGCAGCTCTCCCAGCAGCGCGTCTTTAAAAGGTTCCACTCCGCACAGGCCACACTCGTGCAGTACCCGGCGCTCTGAGCGTCCACACTGCCAGCTCCAGTCGCCGCCTCCCTCCCCGGCCGGGTCAGCTCTACCCCTACCCTCTCCTTCACAGCAAACGGTTCCGAGCCACCCCTGCGCCTTGAATCTCCCCAGACTCCCGTCCGAACCCGGGGCCCGCCAACGAGTGCAGAACCGCAGAAAGTCCAGTGCCCGCACGTTCCCCCCACAGCGCCCGCGTCCCGGTCAGCCGCTCCCTGCACAAGGGCCGCCCACAGGGCCTGACTCGCCAGCGCCCCAGGAGCTCCCGGCCTCCCCGCTGACCCCCGGCTCCCAGCGGCCTCTCCGGGGCCCGGAACCACCCGCGGCGGGAAGGCTCTGCACGAAGCGCACCTGCCCCGCAGGCCCCCGCCCAGGCCGCGCCACCGCCGGAGCAGGACACACGCGACCCAACCCGCTGGCGGCACGGCTCCCTCTGGCCGGCTGAGCAGGGGCACGGGCACCGCCAGCGCGCGGGACCCCACCCCCAGCCGGGCGGGACCCCCGGGCGCCCCGCGCCCGCGCCGCACTCCGGGCCCACCTGTCCGGGCGGCCGTCGCCCGCCGGCTTCGCGGGGCCCTCGGCGTCGTCGGGCCTCCTGCGCCTCCCGTCGGCTCTGCGCTTCCGCCCGAGGCTCCATCTCGCGGGGGGCGGCGGACTGCGGGCGACACACTGCGTCAAGGGGAGGCCCCGGGCGCCCGCCGCGGACCCCCGCCCGGCCCGCCCGGAATGCCCGGAGCGCGCGGCCCGCCTCACCTGCTGCCGCCCTCGCGGCGGCTCCCATAGACGGAGGGGCTGCGCGGCCGGCAGGCCATGGCAAGCGCGGCGAGGTCGGGGTCGGCGGCGGTGTTCCGGGGCTGGAGGCGGAGGACCCTGCCTCACCCGCGCCGGCGCTGACAGATTCTGCGCGCGCCCCGCCCCCAACTGCCTTTATGTGGTGCCGGCTCCGCCCCCGGAGCTCCCGCGCGCGCGCCGCGACGGGCGAGACCATCGGGCCCAGGCCGGCGGGGGAGCCCCGGCGGTTGCGCGCGCTTCGCAGGCGTCCCGGGCCTGGGCGGGAGAACGCGGGACCGCAGCCCCGACGCCGCCTTCCGGGAGGCGGCGGACCGACGCCGTGCGGCCAGACGGGGACAGGCCCGAGGAAACGCTGCCCCCCGTCCTAGCATGGGACGGCCGGGGCTGCCGAGCCTCAGCGCGGCGGGCGGGGCGGGGCGAGGGGGGCTTTTGGCGGGAGATTCGGCCGCGCGCGCGGGCCAGGCGCTCGGGGGAGCCAAGACCCGGGAGAGGACGCGCCTCTGATTGGTTGGCCCGGCAAGGCGGCCTCTGATTGGCCGACCTCGCGGGAGAGGCCTCTGGGCAGGCGGGAATCGGGAACCCGGAAGGGGAGGCCGCAGTCTGAGCCGCCGGCATTCGCCGGTTCTCACCGCTGCGCGGAGCTCACTTCCGCCGCGCTCCGGCCCCTGGCCCCTGGCCCCTGGCTGGTGGCTGCGCTACGCGGGCCCTCTACGCTCCTCTTGACCCACGCGCCGTGAGGCCGCCACCCCTTCTAAGGAACCCCTGGCCCAGCCCTGCTGGAGCCCCAGGAACGGGCAGCTGGGAAAACGGAGGCTGCGGCTCCTACAGCGCCCGCCTCCCGCCTCATTTTAGACAGAAATGGGCAAAGCGCTGCCACTTCCCAGTCGGTTTCACCCGTTACCAGTTCGAGTATCAGAAAAAACACAATATTCCAGTATGTACATCGGACTAACGTTTTATTAAATACTGCACTGCTCAGCTAACAGTAAATTTATAAAACTAAGTTACTTTCTTTTGTAATAAAAATAGCCCGACCCAGTCCTTCGACAGTATCTGAAACCCTCCGCTGACGCTAGGCTCGTCGTCCCCTCTGATGGCCTCAGTTGGCGGGGTACCCTGGCGGCCCACGAGGCTAAACCACCTCCGCTCCCAAATCCCTGGGCTTCAGTGTGGCCTTAGCCAAGGCAAGCCGGCTTGGTCCATCACCCCTGCTTCAAACAGCCAGGTTTAGGAGGCTTAGGGCTACAAATACGAAGGCCCCCTCCAGCAACCACATCAGTCAGAGCTGGGCCTGATGGCCTGGCTGCTCCTGCCCTCCTAGGTGTGCCACCAGGAATTGGGAAGAGGCAGGGCACTTTCTGATCCAGGTGGCCTTACAGAGCTGTGGCCAGCCCTGTGCTGTGTCCCAACAAGCTTGTCTGCAAGGACAGTGCTGTTGTTTTCGGCTCAGTATCCCCTCTGGCTGGGAGTCAGGCTTGGCCTTTCTCTGGACTCATGGGGCAGCAGTAGGCATAGAGGTGCATGCCCTCCAGGAGACAAGCAACCCCCACAAGCATGCAGCTGAAGAACAGGAATTGAGAGAAGCCAGCCTCTAAAAGGAAGTCCAGGATCTCCCCGGGGCAGGTGGCAGGTGGGGTCACCCCACCCAGGAAGTCCCAGGCAGTGCTCTCACCCTGCAGTGGCACCCCAGTCTCTCTGCACCGCCGGACTCTCCCCAGACGCTGAGAAGCCTGGTGGGGTGCAGAGGAGACACAGGGCACAGGGCCACCAGCCAGCTTGGAGACAGGAGTCTGGAGGACAAACTGCAACCAGTTTGGATGAACCTAGGTTTGGCATGTAACTGAAAGGCAGGTATGCTACATAAAATTAAGGCAAGTGGTTCAGGGTAGGGCCATGGGGGCAGAACCCTGGTCTCTAGAAGACAGTTCAGGCAGCCTCAGAATGCTCTGGAAACAGGCCCCACACCATACCATATTCCGAGTCCAGCACCTGCCCCCACCTGGAGAAAGAAGAAAGGAAGCGGAGGCACTGAAGTCCCATCCCACTGCCACTGCTACAGAAGAAAATATCCTTTTTAAACAAAAACTTCTGTCCTTCGTCATGCTAGGGAAAGAGCCCCTGGCTGACAACACAAGTGAGGGCCTGGAGCCCTGGCTGCTCCTCATGGTAACTGTGGGGTCCTTAGCGGGTCTCGCCGGGGCCCCCAAGGCCACTTTTTGCTCCAGCCAGCAGGCTCAGCGCACAGCACACACATCCAAGATGCAGAAGCGTGCACGGCAAGTGGGGCAGGGCACACGGCTGGCGAGCCAGGTGTCAGGGCGCTGTGGGTCCTGGCGGCTGGCGAACCACTTGCCCATGCAGGTGAGACACCACATGGGACGACAGTAGCACTGCTGGCACTCGCCTTCAGCTGTCTCTTGGCAGGTCTTCACCAGCTTCACACTGGCACGTGTCTGCATGCAGCCAATGCATGCCTCCAGCTCCTGCGGGTGGGCCAAGGGTGTCATAGGGAGGCTGGCCAGATAGCCCTGTGCCCCTCCATCCTACCCAGAGGGCCTGGCCTGTGGGAACCCACCTGCCCCCACCCAGCCCTCACCTGGCTGCTGGGGACTGAGTAGGCTGGGTTGACCTCCACCAGAGAAGCAAACGTCTCCAGGAACAGGTCGCCCAGGCTCTGATGGATGACCACGTTGGCCGCACTGCGGATGGGTGCTCGGAGCTTCTCACGCAGCTCACCATACTCCGTGGAGTTCAGCCTGCACAAGGTGGGGTCTGCTGGGCTGGGGCCACTGAACCAAGGCCCCTCTGCAGGGCAGGGCCATCATTCCTGCTGGGGATGCCAAGGTGCCTCTACAGTGACAGGACACCCACAACCACACACAACATGGGAGCCCAGGCACAGCCCAGTCACCTGAAGTAGACCAGCCAGTAAAGATAACCCTGAGGCCAGAGCCCACAGAACCAGCACCAACTCCCTGCCCCCAAGGGATGCAGGGAGGGGCAAAAAAAGTGAGTGGATTGCAGGTGGGACACAGAATGCCTGGCTCTCAACAAGTTCAGGCACAAAGGGGGTCACAGTAGAGGGACAATGCACTGTCCAAAGCTTGAATGGGATGGGAAGACATTGGTTGGGCCCCAGAGCCAAAGCAGCCATCAAACCTCAGTCCTATACCATCCCCCCAAACATGCCTAACATGCTCCCCTGAAAAGAGCCGTCACGGAAAGAGCAGCAGCAGGGGGCACCTACAGGGGCATGAGGGGACAAGGGGCCTTGAGGGAGAGTTCCACTGGTGGGGTGGATAGAGGAGCCTGCTCCAACGCATCATTGCCTCCCAGAGGAGCCCAAGACTAGAACCTGGTGGCTGGCTGCCTCTGACATGCCCCAGCCTTACTCTTGCCCTGGTTACGCGCACACCTACCGGATGTCGAAGGCCTGCACGCCAGGGCTGGCACTGGCCACATGGATGGTAAGGAGCTGCACAGGCAGGTTCGAGTCTGGGGAGAGCTCATGCTGCTGGGACTCTGTCACGGTCAGGTGCACATCCTGCTGCTGAGCCACGTGCACACGGTATGTGGTCACCTTCATCACCCACGTGTCTGTCACAATCACACGTGCCCCTGGTGCCCCCGTGGCAAACTTATCGATTCGCCGGAACTCCGTGTTGACTGAGGAGGCCACGGCCCTCCAGCCTGACTGTGGGAGGGCATAGAGGGCCAAGGTGCGGGCCAGCGGGTGGCAGGCCCACTGATCACAGGACCAGTAGTAGATCAGGGTGCTGGCGATGGTGGGCAAAGTCACTGCCAGCAAGAGGAAGAGCCGCCAGGCCTCTGGGGCCTGGCCGAGGGAGTAGAGCTGCTTTTCTGAGGCTGCAAAGCACATGCCCACGTAGTAACCTACAAGGATAGGAAGGGCCTCAGCAGGAATTGGGGCTGCCAGGCCATTGTTCTCCCTCCAAAGTGCCCACCAAAGGCCGCCCTGGTCAGCTCTCAGGGCTAGGCCATGGTACCCCAAGGCAGGTGCACCTTACCTGCCTCCACATTGGCCCAGCTCAACCCTCGCCCACGACAGTAATACAATAAAGGAGAAAAAGACGTTTCTAATGTACTACTTTAGCCTTACACAGGTAATACATGATTACAGAAATAGGAAAGCCTGAAAAAAAGCAAAGACAAATACAAGGATCTGGTGCCACCCAAAGCCAAGCTGCACGCTGGCCTCCCAGGGATGGGATCTTGGCCTCTCAACCCCACCCCCACCGAGAAGGCAAATCAGTGTGTGGCCCATCCCAAGAGCTCAGATTTGTGCCCCAAACAGAAAGCAGAAAACAATGGGGAACGCCACATCTCCATATGCCGATTTGCATATCATAGTGACTGAAGTAGATAACGAAGTAGATAATGGATACCTGCCTGAGCACTTTAAGAGTACAAAATAATAGTAAACATTTGCTGTCGATCAAGTTACTTCATTTAAGGTAATTTATCCTGCAGCAGTAGGAAACAGGCATACAAAGTTTCAAAGCTTTTACAAAACAAGGTCAAAAGGAAGAAAAAGACCCTGAGACTGGCCACAAGGCTAAGCTCCTCCCACCTGCATGAGTCACTGAGCTCCCTAAGCTCCAGCTTCTCTGTCCTGGTGTAGCCTGCCTACAGCCCAGCCACTCACAGGCTTACAGAAAGGGTGTGGCTAAAGGGACTCCAGAAAGCTGTGGGGACCCTTAGTTCCCAAGACAGAAACCCAACCCACGACCCTCTCGGGGGCCCAGGTTCCGAGCCACACTTTCCTCATCCCTGCCTCACAGAGCTGCTGGGGCCTCAGGTTGAGAAAGCCACACAGTTACCCCAACAGCAGGCAGACGGACCCCGTGGCAAAGGAGACCACCAGACTGCCACCAAGGCCCTGTGTCCTTGGCATAGGCAGGCAGCCCTCCTGCGCATGTCTGGCCTCAACCCAGCCCCCTCCAGGAGGCTCTCCACACCTGGCCCAGGCTGCTGCGCCCTGCTGACAGCTGGAAACTCCTGTGCCCACGGAGCCATAGACACGGCCCCCAGCAGCTATCTGCCCTTCCAGACCTGCTTCTGCTCTGTATCCTCCAAAGAACCACATACACATATCTAGTACCCCGACTTCCAGCCAGTCCCCTGTCCAACCAGCTGACAAACCAGCCTCTCAGAGGCCAGACAGCACCTGAGTCTCCGCCCAAGGCCAACCCCTGTACCACCTGTGAACATCCTGCGCCAGCCACACAAACACGCCCCGCCATCCTCTGCACTTGTGACGCCCCTATGGGGTTACCCATCTCTGCCTCCTTTCCCGCCCCCACCTTCCAAAGCCTGGGACAAGACCTCCTGCTCTCCCAGGTCTCTCCACCTTCCTGTTACAATCAGTTAACTCATGTCCCTCTCCTGGGAACTGCCTCCACGAAATGACTCCCGACCTGCCCCAGCTGGGCGAAGCATCATCCCCTTTGCCCTCCCCTCAATATTCTAAGCCTTCATTTCCACCACCTGCAAACGGCCACCTGCCGCCAGCACCTTCCTCTCCGCTCTCGAGAGCCGGGGACGCGAGAAGCCCAGCTCAGAGCGCACGGGCTGTTAGTTCACGGCCGCGGCTCTCGGGATCAGCGTCTCTCCTCTGCTCAGAGCGACCGGGGACCCGCTCGCCCTCCCCCGACTTTCCCCGACCTCTGGGGTCCCGGAACTCGGCCGCGAGCCCGAGGGGCCACTTCCGCCCACCGAGGACACAGGCCGGTGCCCCGCCCCGAGGACCCTCTGGGGAGGGTCCGGCCTGCTCACCGAGCGGCAGCAGCGAGTGGCACAGCAGCGTGGCGGACGTGCGGCGCAGGTGGTAGGATACAAAGGCGGCGTCCTCGCTGCCCAGCCAGCCCGACAGCAGGTTCTGCACCGTGAGCCCGGCCGAGTGGAACTCGGTGGGCGTGAACACGAAACACACGGCGAACACCAAGTAGGCCAGCGTGAAGGTGACCTCCGGGCTGTCCATCGCGCTGCCGCGACCCCCAGGAAGCCGTCAGGGAGAGCCCCGCAGCCCGCGACGGGAAACAGACCCGAGAACTCCGAGCCGGTGGGCGGCAGCAGGCGAGCGCCAGGCCGGCGCGGGGTGCTCTGGGAGACGGTGTCGCCGCCCGCAGGGCATTCTGGGAGATGGTGTCCCGTCCGCAAGCTGGCGTGAGGAACGCTGGGAGACGTCACATCTACGCGGGGCACCCTGGGAAACGGAGTTGCCGCGTCTGGCTCAGCCAGAAGCGTTGGGACCGCGACTGTTCTCCTGAGAGTTCGGCTCCATCTCACAACCCGCTTTGGGGCGGAGCTGCAGCCGGTCCCATTTCACAACTGGGGAAGCCGAGACCCGGGCCAATGGCTCTTAGGCCCTGGCCTTTCCGCGCAGCCCAGTCGCGTCCGCGGCAGAGCTCACCCCCGCCCCCCGCAGCCACCCTCAGCCCGCCAGCGGCCCCGCCCCTCCGCCGGCGCGGCGAGCCGGGTTTCCGACGGCTTCCGGCGCCGACGCGCCCAACACGCCCCTCCCCCCGGAAGCGGACCGCCGGCGTCCGGAAGGCGTGGCCGCGACGCGGCGTGCGTCCCGTCCCCGTCGCGCGCTGATTGGCCGCGCGCGCCAACCGTCGGTATTTGAATCGGCGGCGGGCGAACGGGCTCCCGGATTCCGCGTCTCCCGCTCCCTCTGTTTCGCGTGGCCGCCAGCAGGTAGGCGATGGTGGCGGCGGAGTCCCCGGCTCGGGGCTCAATCCCCACCTCGTCCCCCCCAGCCTCCGGTCCCCGCGCCCTGACGCCCGCGGCAGCTGGGCGGCGCCCGCCCCCAACGGGCCCTCCTCCTTCCGCGGCTCCTCCCGCCGCTTCGGGGTGCGCCGTCCGCTCGGCACCCCCGCCCCCTGGGACCCCCCCCGCCGGTGTTTGCTGCCGCCCTTCCATGGGCGCCCTCCTGCCGGAGTCCCCGGCACCCCGCGGGTCCGCTGGTTTTCGTCCGCAGCCCTTGGGCGGAGACGCCCGAGGGTCTCCTGCCTTACGGTTCCCCCTTGGTCTCCTAAGGCGGCCTCCCCTCGCCGTCACCTTGTGACCTCTTCCAGCCTCGAACCCTACCTGTACCCGCGCCTTGCGAGTATACACCTCCTACCCTCTGCGCTCCCGGCTCGCCGCCCTCCCCTCTTGGACCCGATCCTCAGCCCCTCCCTCCTCCGGGGGCACCTTTGTGCTCCTTTGTCCACGCCCCACCTGCGAGCTCCCATCTGTGAGCCCTCGCCGACTCCAGCTGCACCCGCCCTCTGGTTCCTGCTGATTGTTCCCAGCTGCTGGGCGCAGCTCCTCTGGGTTCTGCCCACGGACCTGGACCTCCGTTTAATGGGAGGTCTGGCCTGGCCTCCTCTGCTCCGGAGCCTTCTCCCCTTTGTCAGTGAAAGCCAGGCCTGACAGAGACTGCCCCGGCTGTTCTCCCACCTTCCTCAGGCGAGGCATTGTCGGAAAGTGTCTTCTAGGCCCTCTCCCTGGAGTATCCCACAGCCATCCCACTCCCAAATGTGGGCCTGCTGGCCAAGCTGGGGCTGCTCACACCACCCTGTCTGGATGCAGGAACCTCTGACCCCCCACTTCCCTCCTGCCCTTCTCCTGCGCTCACACACAGGGCCCCAGCCCCATACCTTCCAGGGCATCTTGTTATCCTGACTCCCCTCTTTTCAGGGCAGCTTTGCTCCCTCTGCCCCTGCCAGCCCAGCCTTGCTCTTCAAGCTGCAGCCTCCAGCACCCCTGCCACCAGCAAATACCTGGGACATTCCCATGGACAGGCCCTCTGGCAACTCCTGGGTTGGGAATGTCCTGCTAGTGACCGTCATGAGGACCTTGGGAAGGGGGAGTGGGGACTGTTCTGGAACCTTCTGGGCCTCTGGAGGTCGCTGGTGTATATTTCTAGACTCCAAGCCTCAGTGTTGAAACTCCTCCAGTCCCCACCAAAGTAATCCTCCATTTTATTGGTCTCCATCTTGTCCCGCTCTCTTCTGGGCCTGGACCCTCATGGTGCCACAGTGTGCCCCCCATCTCCCAGCCTGTGACAAAAGAGCAAGCCTGCTTTCTTGCTCTCAGCTAACATGGCAGCCAGCTCAGCTGTGCTGTGGCCTCAGCGCCTGCAGTAGAGACCTGAGGGGAGACCCAGGCTTTCTAACAGGCCCATACCCAGGTCTCCTGACCTTTCCTCGCTAAGTCCAAATTGTTTTGAGGACCCGATTCTCCTTCCTTGTTTTGTGGGCTGAAAGCCTTTGCCACTCTTTGTCCTGGGCGGCAGCAGCTGCCCTAACAGGACAAGGACTGCCTGGTAGAGGACATGCTGAGATGGGACCCACCAGTGCAGGATGGGGACGTCTGCCCTGCCGGGCCAGCTCCTTGCCCTGGCTGTTCATCCAGACTGCACTGCCCTCATACTGACGCCAATTGTTTGCTTTCCCAGAATGAGTCTGCAGATCTACAATGATGAAAACGTCACTGGTGACAGAAGTGCAGAGAACTGTGAGTTCCTGTTTTCACCACCGGAACTTACTGGAAGACTATCTGTTCTTCGTCTGTCACAGAAAGAAAATGTGCCACCCAAGAGCGTACTCAAAGCTATGAAAGTAAGCACATTTTGCCTGTGTAAATCTACCATGTGTCATGCATTAGGTCCCTCTGGGACTTGCTTACCTGGGGACTTGTGGAAGAGGGCAGGGCACTGCTACAATAGTGGGTGAAAACTGGAATTCTTGAACCGGTCTCCTCCTCCCCCAATAGGTGACTTTCCAGACTCCTCTGCGGGACCCACAGACACACCGGATATTAAGTCCTAGCATGAGCAGCAAGCTCGAGGCTCCTTTTGCTCTGGAGGATACTGTTGGCTTAGAAAACTCTCCTCAAAACCGGACCCAGAAAGAGAAGTAAGTGTTGATGCTGCTTGATGTACTGCAATTCCTAATCTTTCCAGTGGACGCTGCAGGAAAATTCCACTTTGTCGTTAGTCACATCTGGTCAAGTTCCTCGTGGTTTCTGCTGTGAGCTTGTGCAGGGCGTTACCCAGCATGTTAAGTGGCTCGCACTAGAAGCCACTTGTTAGCAGAAAAGTGGATGATGAAATTTGTAGAAGTTCAAGGTTTTTTTGTTTAAGGTTTTCTTGGTTTATTTGTGAAGAGAGAGCACAAATGGGGAGGGGCAGAGAGAAAGAGCAAGCATCTTGATCTCATGACCCTAAGATCATGACCTGAGCCCAAACCAAGTCAGACGCCCAACTGACTGAGCCACCCAGGTGCCCCAAATAAGTTTAAGTTTTTGTTTTTTTGTTTTTTTGGTTTTTTTTTAAAGATTTATTTATTTATTTATTTATTTGACAGAGAGAGATCACAAGTAGGCAGAGAGGCAGGCAGAGAGAGAGAGAGAGGGAAGCAGGCTCCCCGCCAAGCAGAGAGCCCGACGCGGGACTCAATCCCAGGACCCCAAGATCATGACCCGAGCCAAAGGCAGCGGCTTAACCCACTGAGCCACCCAGGCGTCCCAAGTTTTAAGTTTTATGTCGTGTGGGGTGCCTGGGTGGCTCAGTGGGCTAAAGCCTCTGCCTTCGGCTTGGGTCATGATTCCAGGGTCCTGGGATCAAGCCCCGCATCGGGCTCTCTGCTCAGTGAGGAGCCTGCTTCCTCATCTCTTTCTGCCTGCCTCTCTGCCTACTTGTGATCTGTCAAATAAATAAATAAAATCTTTTAAAAAAAAAAAAAAAAGAAAAGTTTTATGTCGTGCTCCTTTACTGTACCTTTATCAACACACCAGCCTGGCTTTGGTTTGTCTCATTTCATGGAATGTCTGCGCACATCTCCAGTGCTATGTGGATAGGTTTCTTTTTTTCATACCCACTAGGGTCTCCTTTCTGTTTGCGAGTCAGCCTTGGGTGTTGTCAAGAGCTCTCGATCTTATCTTTCTCTTCAGTGAAAATCTTGATCCTTCTGTGCCCCGGACTGTGTAGCTGGTGGTCACCAAATGAAAGGGGAAATAGGCAAGCAGAGAAAACCTTGACTGTGACTTCTCCCATTTCGGCTCTCCCAGAAACCTGCGTGCTCTCGTTGGTCCACGAGCTTTGATTTATGAGGATATAATTGTGAAAGTTAATCCTAAGAAGAGAATTAACTGAATGTTTTTTTTTTTTTTGTTTTTGTTATTTACTGATTTTAGCTAATGCTTTCTCATGGATTAAGTTCTAGTTAAAAAACTAACAGATTCTTTAGTGTTAACTAAGCTTGTTTCTAAAAAGCCAACAGTTCGCCAAGGAAGTGGACACCAAAATGACCAATGGAATTCTCCACAAACCAATGATGGCCAATGCCATCCCCGCTCCAGCAGATGTGAGACCAACCCCTGAAGATTGGCAGCATTCCAGTGGGCCCACCTCAGCTCACCTGGCCAGTATGGATCCCTCAAGCTTTCCCCAGATGCCAAAACGTCCTGAAAATCAAGTGGCTTCTCTAGGACAAATGACTGTGAGCCCCAAGCAAGCCTTGGAGGAAAGTGTTCATTCTTATTTCTCAGAAAAGAGTATTCCCTCCACCTTGGAAATCATAGAAGACCCTTCCCAGACGGCTACCCCAGACCGAACAGAAGACCCTCCCGAAACCATCAGAGAAAGCCCAAACTGGGTCCCTGCTTCCTCAGCTAGGGCTGCTTTGCCCCCTACAACTTGCCCTGCAGGAGCAGGTGGAGAAGGGCCCCCTGTAGACCTTCCTGGTGGGGCCCCGGCCTTCCCTGAAGAGCCCTCTGGTCCTGGGGATGCCACACTGGCCAGCCGTCTGAAGGCTGAAGGGGCCACAGCCCCAAGTCCTCAGAAGAAAGAAGCTGATGGCCAGAGAGCCACCTCATGGAATGGCAGGCCCATAGAGCTAGAATTTGATTTCTCCGATAATGCTACCAGCAAAACATTGCCCGCACTGAGGGAATTGGGGACAAGACCTAGCCTTAAACCTCCCTCTGGGATGTCAGAGCCGCAGCAGGAAAAGGCCCCTGAGGAGGCCAGTGAGGGGCCCATTCCCCTGCCCCGGAGGTCTTACAGCCTGGACTGGAACAAGCTGGATGACCCAAACTTTAACCCATTTGAAGATGGAGGAGAGGCCCAGCCCTCAGAATGCCCACAGAGCAGGCCAGCCGGGCCTGTGGCCAAGGAGATATTTGCTAGTCCCGAGGCCACGGGGCCCTCCTCTCCAAGCCTGTGAGTACTTGGTGGTGGGGGGGTAGTGCCCAGCAGTGTGCGTGCTGGAGGACCCAGGCCAGAGAAGGGGTTTGGGCACACACGGGCTGCGGGAGGCAGCTGCCCGGCCTGGATCCCGAGACCACAGAGGGTGCGCTCCTGCACTGCAGGGGGCTCCTGAGAGATTGTGCAGGAGAACACGCAGTGGTGCCTGGTTCCGTCCCCTCCACGGCAGCTTGTGCTTTCTAAGAGCACAATCTGGAAGCACCCTGGAGCTTGAGGGGATCTCGTCTGCCAGTCCAGGGCCGATGGAGCAGCTCCCCGTGCTTTCCCCTGTGCCTCGGGCTCTCCCGCTGCACTCTCCCAGCACTTAGCCAGGGCCTGGCCCCCCAGCACTCATCCAAGCAGCATTCTGGTGGGATGCATGCCGGCTGCCCCCTAGCCAGGAGTGCACCCTGACAGTCCTGTAGGCCATCTCCTCGCACCGGTCCGGCCCCCTGGGACCCTTACTCTGGCATGTTTTACTCTGGTGAAATCAGACAAGTAAACCCTTGGGATTTGCTCTGTGAGCTGGGTCCCCCTGGGAAGCCCATGCTTCTTGAGCAGTTGAGGTGGGTGGGGACGGCTCTGCTGGGAACTCCCGCATAGCCCTTGGCCTTCAGGGTGAGGGTTCACAGGGCAGGAGGCAGCTCAGTCCCGGGGCACAGGCCCTGTTGACACCATCTCTTCAGGCAGGTGCCTTCATTCTCCTCGGATGACACGCCTGGGGTGCAGACCGCAGCCAGGACCCCAGGCACAGCAGGCGAGGTAGGGACATGAGCTCAGCCCAGGCCATCCATCGTCTTCCGTGCACGTGGGCAGAGGGCGGTGGGGAGAGACCAGGTGTGACACGGCGTGGCACCCCAGCTCCCCCCGCCCCCATCCTGACGAGACTGGGGAAAGTACAGGCCACACACGGGACCTTGGGCCTCATGAGATGCCCAGACCGAGCTGCCCTTCTTCCAGGAGGGAGCTGCGGACCCTGCAGGTGCACCAGCCCCCAGGGGCAGCCTGGGCGGTGAGCCGGCGCCCCCAACTCCTCCACGGGGCCTGGAGCCCACTGCTGAGCTGGCTGAGGAGCAGTTCCGAGACCCCACTGAGGGTACGTTGTCCCCAGGTCACTTGTCTGTCCGCGCCGGCGGGTTGCTATTCCAGAAATGCCCATGTTCAGGGACATTTTTCCAGAGACTGCCCTACAGGCAGCTCTATTCTCTGACTTGAAGCGATGTGCACAGATGCTCTGGATCCTTCCAGGACATACTCCTGCTGTAAGGGATTTCAGGACCGGAAATCAGATCCGGAAAGAGGCTCTGTGCGCACACACACACAGGCGGCAGGCACCTTGTTGGTGGAGAAATCCTATTGGAATGGCGAGTCCACACAGAGTCCCCACAGAGAACTGACCTTCCACGGGGGTGGAGGGAGGGTCTGGACTCTTGAAGTGAGAATCTAGGATGGACTTGTCTGACTAGAGAGAAGGTTGATGGGGTCTTGATGAGGCTTGGCTTACAGGCAGAGAGGAGACCAGGACCGGAGTGCAGGGTTGGTCCATGACCAGACAATCCCAGGGACCCCCGAGTCCCAAGGGGGTTCTCGGGTCTGGTTTCTCTCCCTGAGCATCAGGTGTTCAAGGGTCCTCTGCCTTGTAGCGTGTGTCGCTGCTTGTTCCTGTCCCGGCCAAAGGGTGTGCCGCTGTGCGGAGGGACCACAACTAGCCTTTCTGTTCACCAGTTGAGGGGCATCTGGGTTGTCTGCTCAGTGAGACTGCCGCAAACTTTCGCGTGCATGTGTGTTGGACATGAGTGTCTGTTGGTCTTGGGCACGAACCCTGGAGGGGAACTCCGGGTCACATGGTAGCTCTGGGTGACACTGAGGAGACACCAGCTTACTTTCCAAAGCAGTAGCCGGATTTAAGGTCCCCGACTCTCCTCAGCCTCGGCAGCCCCTGGGGGCCTCTGGGACTTCAATTCCAGCCTCCAGCCATGGGGGGCGCCCCCTCCGAGGATCTGATCGGCATCCCCCTGCTGACAAGAGTCTTCATGTGCCTTTTACACCTTCTGTGGAATGTCTGCTTGGGTCCTTAGCCCCGCTGTTGGATTCAAATTGGCTTTTTTTTTTTTTTTTTTTTTTTTTTAAGACTTTATTTATTTGATAGAGACACAGCGAGAAAGGGAATACAAGTAGAGGGAGTGGGAGAAGGAGAAGCAGGCTCCCCACTGAGCAGGGAGCCTGATGCGGGGCTCGATCCCAGGACCCTGGGATCATGACCTGAGCCGAAGGCAGACGCTTAACAACTGAGCCACCCAGGCGCCCCTCAAATTGGCTTTTTATTACTGAGTTGTAATGATTTCCCATCTATCCTAGGTAAGGATTTTTTTTTTTACCATATAGGTGACATGGAAGGAATCGTTTCCCGTTTTATGGGCTTTCTCTCTCCCAGTGGCGTCCTTTGAAGCACAGATGTTAACCCTGAAGTCTTGTTTCCCTCTTTTTCTTTTGCTCTTTGTGCTTTTGGTGTGAAGTCTAAGGAATCCATGCCAGATGTGATACTGCAAGTGTCTGCCTTTACATTTTCTAAAAACATTATAGTTGTAGCTGTTATATTTGGGATTTTTATTCATTTTGAGTAAATTTTCGTGTATGACGTGAGCCATCCTCAGGTTTTTTTAAGTGAAAGTTCCATTGTCCAGAATTCAAAAATGGTTTTAGGGGTATTTTTATTTTTTTATTTTTTTTTTTTTAAGATTTTATTTATTTGAGAGAGAGTGAGAGCGAGAGCATAAGAGGGAAGAAGGTCAGAGGGAGAAGCAGATTCTCTGCAGAGCTAGGAGCCCGATGCAGGATTCGATCCCGGGACTCCAGGACCATGACATGAGCTGAAGGCAGTAACTTAACCAACTGAGCCACCCAGGCACCCCTAGAGTAGTTTTAAATAATAGCTCTTAGCCCTGGCACTTGGGTCCCTTGGGACAATTTTGGTTGTCGTACCTGGAGAGTTGCTGCTTGGCTCCCGGCAACACACGGGACAATCCCACCAGGTGTCTTGGCCCCAGGGGTCCTTAGTGTGAACCAGGATTGGTGGCCCCAGGGGAGAGGGGTGGGGGGAGCAAATCACGGCTCCGGGCAGCCCCGCCTGAGGGCCACGGGGCCAGAAGCAGAGGACTGCTATTCACGGTGCCCATGTGGTGGGTGACAGCAGCACTGATGCCTCCCCCCCTCAGTTCTAGGCTCAGGAGCTGAGGTGGATTATCTGGAGCAGTTTGGGGGTTCCTCGGTGAGTACCGCACCGTCATGGCAGCCTTTTCCAGAGTATACCTCTGCAAAGGGGGTGCTTTCTAGAACAACCCTGAGCCACTGACCCACCTCACGATGAAAAAAATCACGATGGGCTGGCTCACACACGCCAATGGTGTCCGCTCCGTGATGGGCATCAGGGGCTCCCCGGGACCCCTTCCCAAGCTGCACCCGGAGCCTCGTGGTGCCCGTCTGGAGCTCCCATGGAGAGGGGAGCTTGAACACACGCTGTTGCATGCTGGGGTCTGCCTTGGGGCCATCCTCCATCGGGGAGGCTGGTGAACCTGCTAACTCACCCAGTCCTCCAGTTTAAGGAGTCAGCCCTGAGAAAACAGTCCTTGTACCTCAAGTTTGACCCGCTCCTGAAGGACAGCCCTCAGAGACCAGGGCCTGTGGCTCCAGAGACCAGCAGGTACGCCTCCCCTCTATCCCCTGGGGCTTAGGGCGGGCAGGTGGGCAGCCATCGACCCAAGATTTCTAGACTAAATGGGGACATTCATGATTCTGCCTTGGAAAGGTAGACTTCAGGGCTCTCTGGACCCCTCGGGTGCGGGAGAAGGGATTGTGGGTCCAATCCCACGCTTGCCTGTCCTCATGAGGCTTGGTGGGCCCCTGTGGCTGGGTGATAGCTCATGACACAGGAGTGGAGACTCGAGGCAGAGTTGAAGGGTTGTAACAGAGGCTGTTCTCTGGCCTTTGGGGGAAATGGGCACATTTACCTTCTGTTCCGGGGTCTCAGTGCACAGGATGTGGCCGTGCCTTCCTCAGGAAGCTTGCCAGAGGCGAAGCTCGTGGAACTTGACTTCCTGGGACCCCCAGATGCTCCCGTAAGTGCTCTTCCCCTTGTGATGCAGAGAGAGGCCTCTGGTTACGGGCCTGATGACACGAGTGGGTGCAGCAACCCTCCTTGGCATGGGGTGGGGGCACTCCCTGCTGCCCTAGGAACCCCTGGCCTCTGAGGGCCTGTCCTCCCCGACAGTGGGGTAGAGGTGGGGATGCTTCCCAAAAGCACATATGGCCCAGCTTGTCATCCCCCCACAGGTGCTGGATCCTCCTCCCTGTGTCTTTGGGCCTGGGGGGCCACCGCTGTCCATGGGCTCCATCGTGGACGTGCTGCAGTACAGCCAGAAGGACCTGGATGCAGCGGTGAGGCCAGGGTGTAGGGAGGCTGGGTTCCTATGGGGTGCCACAGTACATAGCCATGAGCACCAGCTCTCCTCCTGTGGCTCCGGGGAGGACCGAAGATGTCCACTCACTGGTTTCACACCCCAGTGTCTCCCCCAGCATCTCCCAGAGCAGCTGCTTACACACAGAGGGGCTCAGGCATCCCCCACAGGCACAGGCTGGCCACGTCTGCTGGCTGCTAAGTCCTTTCCTAGCCTCAGTGCCTGTGGCCCCCTGTCCTGCCCAGAGCTGGCCCAGGAGGTCCTGTGGTTGGGCCCCTCCCCCTCTGCAGCTGCTCTCCCAGCCTTGTCCACAGCAGGAGGTGTCCCCCCTCTCCACCCGCACAGACACAATTCCTGGGGGCTGTTGGGACCCCGTCGTGTCCGACAGGCAGTGCCCTCCCTGGACACTGGCTGGCCCTGCTGCCACCTGGGAGCCACAAGGTCCTTGGGCTGACCGGGGCTCCTCATAGCCACTCCCCTGACTCTGACACGTTGTCCCCGGGACCCTGGGTGTGAGGGGTGCCCAGCAGCTATGTGCTATGTGCCATGTGCAGGTGGAGACCACACGTGAGGAGAATGTGCTGCTGAGGAGCCGGTGTGAGACGCTGTGCGCCAGGAACCTGGAGATGGGGTAAGGCTCACAGTGCTCGCCGGGTGGCTTGGGTATACCTGCCGCGGGCGGCACAGGCGGCCACAGTCACCTCCATTCTCCCCACAGGAAGATCATGGACGGCTTTGAGGGGATCGTGTACCAGGCGATGGGTGAGTGCTAGTAGCCGCGGGCCTCCCTATGGTGGAGCCACCAAGGCCAGTGAGGGAACGTCTGGTGGTCAGAGCTGGGTGGTGCCGGGGGACTGGTGCTTGCTGGCCCCAAAGCTGGCCAGGCCCCAGGTGGCATCTGGGGTCCCTGCCATGGTCACTGTATCCAGGGTGTGCTCCCCATGTCCCCAGGGTGTCAGGCTCTGGACCTGTCAGGTGGGGCTTGGAGTGAGTACCAGTCCTCACCCTGGGCAAAGCCTCAAGCTCCCAGAGGCCCCTGGCTTGGGGACCTGGCCTGGTGTCCCTTGGGGCCCTGTCCACCCACCCCTCCAGGGCTGGCTTGTGGGCCCCCTAGGCTCTGCTCTGGAAGATCACATTGGAGGGGGTGGGGGTGCCTGTCGCCCAGCCCTCAGCAGGACCACAGCCAGCTGCCCACCCCTCCCCTGTCACATGTGTCCCACATCCAGGGCCCTCGCCTGTGGTACCAGCATGTGGGGGCTGCTCTCACCACGGTGCTTGTTTCTCTTTGCTCAAGAGGAGGCTCAGAAGCAGAAGGAACTTGCAAAAGCAGAGATCCAGAAGATCCTAAAGGAAAAAGAGCAGCTGACTGCAGACCTGAGCTCCATGGAAAAGTCTTTCTCTGACCTCTTCAAACGGTTTGAGAAACAGAAGGAGGTGATCGAGGGTTACCGCAAGGTAGGTGGTGCCAAGTGGGCCTGTGCCTGTCCTCCCACACGGCGTCCCCGGGGCATCGTGTTCAGCCACGGAGCCAGCCTGCCCCATGGCCTCACCTTGCTGAGGGCCGGAAGCTGCTCACTTGCCAGGCAGACCACCTGGGCAGCCCCCTGGCTGTGCCCTTCCCTTGCCAGCGGACCCAGGCTTGGCGGAGGTTACTATTTGTCCGGGGACTTGAGCAGAGGGGCCATGGGGCCTAGACTGGAGACAGAGCCCCAGCAGGCTGAGTGGGTGCCTAGGATGCTCACTGGCTGCCTCCTGGAGGAGGACTTGGGCCCCTTGGACCTCAGTGGCCCCACTGCATGGGGCCTACGGGCTGCCCAGCATTCTGGGCACACAACCGGGCAGGGCTCTCCCGTGGCCGACCCTTTCTTTCTCTGCAAGAGGAGTCACCTGCAGGAGCTGGTCCCCTTCCAGAGGGCATCGGGACATGCATGCATGGCATGCAGTGATCACACGCACAGCTGCTGAGACAGGCCTGTGTTGGGGGTGGGGGCGGGGGGCCTAGAAAGTGTCACCTGATGTGTGGAAGAAGGAAGCACAGGGGCAAAGCTCAAAGGTGGGGCCTGTTGCCATGAAGGATGAGGGTTCAGGGGGCCCTGGAAGGCCCAGGGGCAGTGGGGGCACCACATCGGGGCCTCAATCTCCAGCCTTCCCCCTGCCCCTCAAGTATTGGCTTTGTCATGGTCTGAAACCAGACCCAGACTCAGCTGCAAAGCTGGGCCCAAACAGCCCTGAGGTGGATGGCCCCAGCCCCATGTCCAGATATGCCCTCCTGTGGTCAGCAGTACCTGCCAGAAGCATGGGGCCACGGCAGCTGTGAGGGGCCAGGGGTCCGTTCTCACACCTGGCGGGGGGGGGGGGGACAGGTAGGTGTCCAGCTGTGTCCCCGTGGCTTGATTAACACCCCCAGAAACCCTTGATGGTGGGCCTGTCCACACCTGTCCAAAAAGCGAGGCCTGGGGGGCTCCAACAGAGGACACACCGCGCAGTTCACATCTGCGCGTTCTCTAAAGAATGAAGAGTCGCTGAAGAAGTGTGTGGAGGGTTACATTGCAAGGATAGAGAAGGAGGGCCAGCGGTACCAGGCCCTGAAGGCCCATGCGGAGGAGAAGCTCCAACTGTGAGTTTGGTGGGAGTGGGCGGGGCAAGACCTAGCAAGCCTTGGGTCAGGGACCCCCCTGGCCTTGACCGCTCAGCCCCCTCCTTGGCATCCCCAGAGCCAGCGAGGAGATTGCCCAGGTGCGCAGCAAGGCCCAAGCGGAATCCTTGGCCTTCCAGGCCAGCCTGAGGAAGGAGCAGATGCGCATCCACTCGCTGGAGAAGACAGTGGAGCAAAAGGTGGGCACACGGGACCCCTGGTGCTAGGGGGAGGGGAGGAGCCCTGCCTGCTTTGGACCGGCTTGGGGATCCACCCTGGGGCAGGGGCGTCAGCCAATAACTTGTAGGCAGCCCATGGCCCACTCCAGGGCTGCCGCTTCTGAGAATTCCTCCAGACCCAAGGATTCTGCACCCCCAGCTGGCACAGTCAGAAGAGCATGCAACTCTTTGAGCAACTTGGGGTTGTGAGTTCGAGCCCCACGTGAGATGTAGTGAGGATTCAAAATAAAATCTTCAGAAAAACCAATGAGGATTTTATTTTTCTCCTTCAGACTAAGGAAAACGAGGAACTGACCCGGATCTGTGATGACCTCATCTCCAAGATGGAGAAGATCTGACACAACCCTGCC
>NW_019154105.1:68678233-68797608 GCF_002288905.1 Enhydra lutris kenyoni | reverse complement strand
GTGTGTGTGTGTGTGTGTGTGTGTGTGTGTGTGTGTGTGTGTGTGTGTGCACGCGCGCGCGCGCCTATCTTTCTGTCTGCCTGTCTGTGGAAGTTTTCCTGTTCTTCTCTCTTGATCTCTTGTTTTTAAACTAGACTGCTTTAAAAAGAAAAGTAAATAAAGATTGCCTTTGGTTCAAGTGTTAAAGATGCTCTCGTTTTGACTCCGGTTTGGGTTTCTTGCTTGGGCCAGAGGCTAACCTGGCCACTGCGGCTGTGTCCCGTGCCCCTCGTGGTTGCCCAGGGGGCACCAGCCCTTCCTTCACACGGCCATGCTGCCACTGGCCTGGGGTGGCTGGCCCTCGACGGGGCTGTGGTCCCCGCATCCATTGCTCAGGTCCTTTGTGGTCGTGGTGAATGAACAACTGCAATCATATTGGGTGCCGTGCTTGACGCCGGGGTGGGCCTGACACGATCTGCTGGAAGGTGGGGTTTCCCAGCTGGACCCCACGCCTTCTGGGCTGAGTCTGAGATGGAGTTCCCATGCCTCTACCGGCCATTGGGCTATAGAGCCTGCCAACCACAGTGGGCATTTGTGACTTGGCACAAAGGCCCAGCATCTCCTGAGCCAGGTGTCAAGGTGGGTGTCTGAGTTGGTGACCCCTTGGTGGCTGTCAGGACCATATCCAGAGGATGGACCTGCCATATGCACTTGCTGGACCCTTGGACATGGCCAAGCATGGTCCTTCCCTCCATCTCCTTCTCACTGACTGCTTGGCACTGGGGATGGGGCCAAGAGGGGGCGTGGCTGGGTGAAGGTGAACCTCTGGGACAGGTGGTTTCCGAACCAGGCAGAAGCTCCTCAAGGAGCAGGCAAAGGGCACAGGTGAGGAAAACAGTACCTGGACAGGAGTAAGGAGTGGTTGGCACCCAGGTCTGAGGAGGAACAGCTAGCAAAAGGGAGCAGGGGACCCGGCACAGAGACCCAAGCCAAGGCCTGACCAGGTAGGAGGCCTCTGAGTTCCCCAGTGCCACCACCCCACGCTGGGACTCCTGCTGGCAGCTGGCCTCCCCAGTACGGACCTCAGGGTGGGCAGCAGGCCCTCCAAGCCACCACCAGGGGGCGCTGCTGGCCCAAAGTCACCACTCAGTGTAGAGTGGGAGGGGACTGTGGGGCCAGCCACCAGGGCACCCAGGACCCCACAGGTGGAGGGTATGTTTGCTCTCAGAGCGTCTGAAGGAAAGTGCCCAGTGCTGGGAGCAGGAACCGGGGAGCCCCCCCGCTGCCTGCACCACCCTCCTGTCTCCTGTCCCACGATGTCTCCCAACCCTGAGGCACCTCCTATAGGGCCTCTTCTCTAGATGGCCACCAGGGTGTTCCTGGGCTCCAGAACCTGCTACCGGCCCCCGCGCTGGAGCCCAGGCCCTGGGGCGGGCCCCCAGGATACCACTGTCTAGCCACCAGCTCTCTGCTTTAAAGCCACTTCGAACGGCTTCCCTGGCATCTGGGAACCGCCCTCACTAGCCCTACCCAGGGACCCTAGAAATGAGGCTCACACAGAAGTGTCCTTTCCACGCAGAGGCCACCCATCGCTGCCCCTGGCAGACAGGCCTGACCCACCACACCGGCCAGCAGCTTCCTCCCCTCAGGGCCTGTGATGCCTCCAAGAGACTCACCGCCACCCCGCAATCCGGCTTCCCTGCTCAAGGTTCAGGCTCAGGCACTTGGGCCTGGAAGGCATGTCCTCAAGAGCACGCCTGGCTGTCCTGGGCTAGAGTGCCCGCCTCTGCTCCAGGCCCCGTGGCACCTGGGGCTCAGGACTGCAGCTCATCTGGGGCCTCACCCACGCACAGGCCCTTCTAGCCGCCGGGCAGGGGGCCATGGGGCCGCGGGGCTGCAGGGCTCCCGCTCCTCCTTGTAGGGTCAGGGCTACCCCGAAGGCTCTGTCGTAGCCAGGTCCTCACCGGGCCCAGCCGGCCTGCCAGCCACCAAGGCCCTGTCCCCCACGGAGCCTCTCGGAGCCTGGCCAGGAGTCCGCCCAGAGAAGGCCACTGGGGGCAGCCGGCCGTGCTGAGGACACGGGCCGCCGGTCAGCATCCTGGGCCAGGAACCTCTTTTCAGGACAAAGGGGCCTTGTGCAGCTGAATGGGTGTTTATACTGGAGCCCGAGCTAACTCAGGGAGGCAAGGCTGGGTAGGCCTGGCACTGGGCTTCCCCGGGTAAACATGGCCAATCCAGGCACACAGCCGCGGGACTGAACACCCACACCCCTGCCTTCCCTGCATGGGACACCAGCAGTACCCTGGGGCCTCCTGCCAGATTGGGGGCATGAGGACTCGGGGGCTGGCCTGGGACACTGCCTCGGATCCCCAGTGCTGAGCAGGAGGGAAGTAGTGTCCACAGGCCAGCAGCATGCCCACAGAGACCTCGTGGATGGGGCACCCCGGGGCTGCCTCCCAGACACACGGCTGCCCCCACCTTCCTAGAGCACAGGAGAGGAGGGCCCCCCAAGTCTGCAGAGACTCCCTCTTTTACCCCCAGTGGGATGGCATCAAGAGGAGGGACCTCAGGCAAGGGGTGAGGTGAGGGCGATCATGAGGGTGGGGAGGAGAGGGGAGAGACCTCGCCTCCAAGTGAGGCCACTGCGAGAAGGTCTGCAGGCCGCCACCGCAGCTCAGACTTCAGCCTCCAGAACCAAGAGACCTAATGGCCTGTCACCAAAGGCAGGCCCGCAGGATCCTGTGAGGGCAGCCCAGGGACTGCGACCCTCACCGTGACCAGGACTGCAGGGCGGGAGGCCCGCCCCCCGCCCCACCTGTCCTCCCTGGAGCTGTGGCCATCCACACCCCGCTGAGAGGGCCCATGGGGGAGGAGCAGAATGAGGGTGCAGGGGGACCGGCCTTCCTCGGCGTCCCCCCTACCTCCACACTGGCAGGCCACTGTAGCTCTCTCCAGCCATGGCCTCCCCCTGGAGTCAGGTGCTGCCTCCACTCCCAGCTGCCCCCAGCCCAGGCTAAACCCCAAACTCTCCTTGGCGCCTCAGTGGGAAGGAGGATTTCCACGTGGCCAAGCGGGTGCCCAGAAGGTCCTTTCTTGGGCTGACCCCCTCCCCACTATGCCACTCTGCACTCTGAGAAGGCCAGATAGTGTAGATGCTGCCTGGGCCCGTAGGATCAGGGTGTGCACACCTAGGCTCCTGTTGCCTGCGGCCTCTCAGAGAGGTCCTGGCAGGGTCGAGGCCAGCAAGTCACCACATGCTGGGGCATGCAGACGGCTGCCCCCAGGGCCAGCAGGGCTGCCTGAAGCCAGAGAAAGGAATTCCTGACTCAGTGGAGGCTGCCTTGGGGGCCCTGCTGGGGTATGGGGCATGTCCCTGAGGTGGAGAATCTGCCTGTAGGGCTGCACGTGGGGGACAGCCCCACGCACCCTGGCCCTGGTTCCTAGAGGCCTCCCTTTCCAGGACCCCAGACCCCAGGAGCCCCGGGCTGCCCTCACCCTTTCCACCCACTGCTGTTAAGGTTGCGAGAGAGCCATTGTGCCCAGCGGCCTGCAGAGGGTGCCATTGGGCTGGCCTCAGCCTCCTGCAGCTGAGCAGTGACTGGTCCCATGGGCCCGGCCTCCACGCTGGGTCTCCCAGACCCCTACCCTGGGGCATCAAGGGGTCACCTCCCTGTCATCCCTGTCCAGCTGTCAGGGGCACCAGTCCTGCCCCCTGCACCTACCCTCTGCCCTGCAGACCCCCCAGGTACCAACCTAGGCCCCCACAAACTGCAGGGCAGTCCCAGTCACAGTGGGGGTACTTAGGAGGCACACCTGGGCCCAGAGCAGCTGGGGGGCCCACCACCAACCACTGAGGGTCTGGGCGAGCCTGAGATGGGCCTGCCAGCAGAGGCTTGTGGCGGGGACTTGGCCCTTCCCTCCCTGGCCCCGTCCCTGTCCAGCGGGGCTCCAGGGGCCAAGGCAAGGGCCCCCTGTCCCCTGGCACCACCAGCCAGGCCCCAGGGTGTGCTGGGCTCTTGGCCCCCACCTCAGTCTTTTAGGAGTGGGCCGGACTCAGATAAACACGCCCAGCCCCAACCTGGCCCTGGGCTCCAGGCTGCCCAGCTCACAGGTGTCTGTAGACAGACCCCACGAGCCAATGAGCATATGGACACTAAGCGCTCCCCCAGCACCCCCTGCTCTGGGACAGGGCATGAGGTGAGGGGACCATACCTCCTGCAGACAGGTGGGAAGAGAGGGACAGAGTGAGGGGCTGTGCCCAGCCCACTGGGGGCCAGGTTCCCAGAGGCGGTGACCTCTAACCTCGGAGCCCTGGCCTGCTTCCCCCTCCCAGTCGTCCCCCCATGTCCCCCATAGGCACACGCCAGGCCCACCCTGGGCTGGCATCCATTGACCCAGGTGTCTACTCTGCAGGGGCAGAGATGGGGTGGGTGGGGCTGTGGGGGAGGGAGCACACTCCTCTTGACCAGATGACCTGTGACACTCAGCTTCTCTGAAGAGGAGGGGGCTCTGCTGGGCAGCAGAGGGGTGGGTGGCCTGTGTGCGATTCCGGCCTAGACCTACGGTCTACCTGTGGGTTTCCAAAGTCATAGTGTCTGTCCACTCATGGGATGGGACTGGGCCCACCTTGGGGGCCGTCTCCAGCAGGACTGGCTGCACAGGCAGCATCCCTGGGGCCTGTGGAATGGCTTTGGAAGCTGTTCCTGCACACAGGCGGGAGAGAGCTAGCGTTACAGCCAGCCCAAGGGGTCCCACCAGAGGGCGGTCTTCTCCTGGCATGCCAGGCTGGCAGGGCGGTTAGCGGGTGGGACCTGGAGAGCTGCCAAGGCCCGGGCCTGGGGCTGAACCACATGCGTCCCACGCAGGCAGTGTCCCGGCCCCATGGCATGCAGGGGAGCCTGACAGGCCCTAGTGCTTCTGCCTGGGGTGTCCCCCGACTTCAGGACTGCCCAGAGCCTGCCTGCCCCTTGCCCTGGCCCAGAGCTAGCTGCTAAAGCCACACCTGGCCCTCTTGGGGGCCCGTGGCTATAAGCCCTGATGTCAGGGCTGACCAGAAGTTGATGCTGAGGATGGGGGGAGGGCTGGAAGCTGCGGGTGGACCCCTAACAACCCCAACAACCCCCTTAGGGTGTGGGACCTCACACCCTACGTTACAGGAAGCAGAGGGGGATCCAGACCAGGGCACAGAGCTCTGGAGCCCCACACGTCGTCCGCACACACAAACATGTACAGAGGGCTTTCTCGGTTCCAAGCACCATGCCCGGCCTTCGGGGTCCAGCCCTGGCCCTGATGGAGTCCACCTTCTGGCGGGGTGAGGGGCCGAGAGTGCAGGAATAAGCAAGAACAGGCTGGGAGGAAGGTGGCAGCACTGTGGGCGAGGGGGCAGAGAGCAGGGGCTTGAGAGGCAGAAGTGCCCCTGGGGGACTCCCAAGCACCCCCTCTAGCCAGGAAAATCCCAAGGCTGCTTCACGGCCTCTTCTGCCCCACCCCCTACACACCACAGACACTGAGCCACTTCCATGGAGCTTCCTGGGCAGGGGCCTCACTATCTCCACGCCAGCCAGGCAGGAGCTCCAGCGACCCAGAGCAGCAGGGAGCATGGGAGGGATCAGCGTGGGCTGGCCCCCGTGTCCTGCCAAGACCTCAGATTCCCACACCATGCAGGTGGCCCCCATCCCCTGCTGCTCACCAGTGGGCAGATGGGTGGGGCAGCTGAAGATTGGGCTGGCCCGGCTCTTGGGACCCCAGGCAGGGCCCTCCCTCAACCTCTCTGGGCTGCAGAGGTCATGGGCCAGCAACCCTTGGGCTCCTCCAAACTTGGAAGGTAGCCGCCCACCAGGGTGCAGGCCCAACCCTCCTCAGCTGGGCTGGGGCTGGGGGCTGTCATCCTGCACCAGGCCCAGCAGCAAAAGCCACCCGGACGCGGGGCAGGCCCGAGGTGGGGGGCTCCTCTTGCACAAGCCCCACACTGGGGAGGCCTCGAGGAATCAGAAACACATGGCCAGGCCAGCCCAGTGTCCCCATGTCCCAGCATCCAGGCCTCAGGCAGCTCACCCACAGAGCAGAGTTGGGGCGGGATTCCCCCCCGCCCCCACAGCGCGCCTTCCTGCCCCCACCCCCACAACCCACCCCCCACCCCCACCCCCCACCGTGAGCAACAGGACAGGCCGCCCCAGCTCAGCCCCTCCATTGCCCAGCTTGGCGTGCAGATCTGCTCCGCTTCAAGGCTCATGCCTCTAGCCTGGCCTTGACCAAACAAGGTGGGCCCTCAAAGCTGTAGACCACGCTTGTTCCCAGGGGAGAGGCCCTCCTGCCCCCGTGGCCTGGGCCTCCAATCTTCCCCAGGTCCTGGTGAGTATCCAGTCCTGAATGAGGCAGCAGACCGCCTGGGGGAAGTTGCGGTGGGGTAGGGGGCTCTGGGGCTGCTGTCACTGTGGAGGATGGCAAAGGAAGCTGAGAGCCATGGGCTTGGCATCCAGGCCCTGGGCACTTCATGCTGCTGACAAGCCCCAGGACTGGGGACCCTGCCATGCTGCTCCCTGTTTCTCTTCATGGGGTGCAGCACTATGGGCCAGCGCAGCACTGAGGGGCTAACTGGAGGAGGGGGCCCTGGACGGGGGTGGGCATGGCCGGCAGAGGGCCTCTCTCCAAGAAAAGGCTGAATGCTGATCAGTGCCCGACACACCCATCCTCTCCGCTGCCTAGGGGGTCGCCATGTCACCCTGGGGAGGCCCCACCCAGCCCCAGGGCCACCCAGGCCAGGCAGGCACCAGCCGGATCTGTGCCCGCCCTAACGTGCCCACCGTGTACTGCTTCCCTCCAGGAGCGCACCCTACACGCCAGGTGCCGGCTTGCCTGCCAGGAGCATGAGCTCACTCCACTCTCCCTCGGCAGGGCGGGCCGTACCCCACCCCACAGGCCATGTGACTTGCCCGAGGTCCCACAGCCATCACGGCCACTCCCCACCCTGCCCCATCAGTGGCTTCCTGGAATAGCCCGGGGGTTCCCAGAACTCTTTGCCCTCACAGGGACCAAGACCGCCATGAGCAGGCACCCGGACGGAGCCCAGGACAGCCTGGCACCTGGCAGGCCTGGTGGACAGGAGCGCTGGCTGGGCGAGGGGCTCAGGAACCCCCAGGCTCGAGATGCCCAGGGCTGGGCGCTGTCTGGTCCGGATCCCTGGAAAGGGAAGGCAGGCAGGCATGGTTGTTGCTGTTGACACGTTTCTCTCTCCCGTTTCCCCCGGGCTCCTCTCACCAAGCAGGAAATGCTGGGGCTCTTCTGTGGGCCACAGGCCAGGCCTTCTGGACGCTTCTGGGAACCCCCTCCCCATATTCTCAGAAAGCCCTTGTCCTGAACCCAGGCTTGTCTGGCCCAAGGTGCCCCTCCCTCCTGCCAGGGACAGCTGGGGAAGGTCAGCTTCCTGGAGGAGGTGCCCTGGGCCTCGCTGGACACAGCCCAGGGGGAGGCGGGTAGGCAAGGACTCTGGACAGGGGCTAAGGTCAGGCAAAGGAGGAAGCAGAGGGGGATCCAGACCCAGGGCACAGGGCTCTGGCCAGGCTGTGAACCCTCTCTTCACACTAGGGTCCCCAGATTCTAAGACCTGGGCCCCTGTGCTACCCCTGCAGGAGGGGATGGGGATAGTAAGCAGTGAGGCCATGCCATTCTGCTGGTCATGCCAGTGTGGCACTGTCTGCCTCCCACCTGTCCACTTGGAGCCACTCTGTCATGGAGCCCCACTTGGCACACTTGGCCAGGGCCTCACCTGCTGGGGGCTGGGGGGCTTCTCAGAGGGGCCCCTCCCAAGAAAATCAACCAGAATGCTAACGTGCCCCCCAAGAACTGCTCACAGACCCTGGGCTCCCCCAGCAGCCCAGAGGCTTGGGGATGGTGTCCCACAGTGCAGGGACTTGGGCAGGGAATGTGGGGCACGGAGGCTGGTGTCCTGGCCTCAGGGAGCTAGGAGTGGCAGGCCACTGGGAGGGCTCGGCGAGGGGGAAGGGTTTTCAGAGGGTGGATGGCCGGGATGGTGACCTGTGGGGAAGAAGTGGGGACACTTGGGGGAGACCTGGTGGGGGCTCCAAGGGCCAGCAGCCACTGGGGCCATGGGAGAGGGATTCTCCGAGTGTCTGGGGCTCTGAGGCAGGGGCCATGTGACTACACAGGGCTGGCCAGGTGCCCCCACCCCGAACCTGCTGGAGGCAGGCTGCGGGGACAGCGGGGGTGCGTGGCCAGGCCGGCTGGTCACCCATTCTGAGGTTGGAGAGGCAGGCTGGCGGCCAGGACCTGGCTGCTGTCTCTGTAGGGCCCTCTCTGAGGACACCCGGTCCCAGAGGAGCTGGGAGGCCAGAGCCCAGCACAGCAACTGGACAGCCGCCACTTTGAGCAGGACCCTCCTGGCGTTCCCAGGCAGCCCCCGGCCATGCCTTCAGCCCAGGAAAAGCTGGCAGGCCGGAGGCAGGAGGGGGACAGGGCCTGTGGCTACCCTGGGTCCTTCAGGGGAACCTGAGCCCGGGGAGGGATGAGTGGCACTGAGCAGCAGCCTGAGGGCTTTCTGAAGGAGGCGGTGGCCCCCCCAGTGCCCTGCCCCTTGGCGGCCAGTTTCAGAGGCTTCAGCGGGCGGTTCTCATCAGCTCCGGGAGCCAGCGGAGCCAGCGGTTTGGCGGAGGTGCTGGGCTGGGGGGAGGGGCTGGCCTCCGCCAGGCTGGCACCCATCCTTGTCCCTCTCAAGCCCCAAACCCTTCGTGGGCACTCGAGGCCAGGATGACCCTCACATCTCATGGACAGGACCTTGTGGGGAAGGGGGGCCCATTCTACAATGTGGCTGCCAGCTAGGGAGGCTTCCTGGGGGAGGCAAGACCTGGAGGATAAGGACCGGGGAGCAGGAAGGGAGGAGCTCCCAGGGAGGAGGAGCAGGATGAAGCTGGGCGGTCTCACCACCTCCCAGTGGAAGTCAGGCTAGAGATGCCTCCTCCAGAACAGGACAGAGACAAGGGGCAGCGGGCACAGGCCTCAGAGCCTGCCTGCCTGCTGGTGCCTGGACAGAGGAGGCCACGGAGACGGGCAGCTCCCGTGCCCAGAGTCAGCGCAATCCTGTTTCATAACCAGCCTGGATTCCACCCCAGCCGAGGAAAGAGCATAAAAACCCAATATATTTTAATTATATCTTTGAGGGCCACGAGCACAATCGTTTCCAGATGGGGACCCGAATGATGGCTGCTCTGTGCTCGGCCCGGGGTTGGGGGAGAAAGGAGGATGGGCTGGGCACCCTCCAGGGTGACAGTGGCTGCTGTGGCTCAGGGCTCACTGCCCAGAGGTGAGGAGCTCTCTCTTACTGCTCGTGATTTCCATTTTACAGATGGGGAAACTGAGGCTCAGGGCTACTGGACTGCACTGCCTGAGGCAGAGTTGGCACCCTGGCCCAGGGGGTCCTTCCAGGCAGGGGGCTCCCTGGGGTGGGCAGCCCAGGTCCCAGAGCAGGGGCCTGCAGCAGACCAGTGTGTCAGGGACGTGATCGGCAGAGGGTCTGGACCTCACTGCCCAGGGAAGGCCAGCTCCGCAGCAATGGGAGGAGCCCTTGCTTACAGCTGAACCCAGCTCTGTCCCAGGGCTCCCAGAGTCTGGGGTGCTGTCCCAGGACTCCTGCCTGCCCCTCCCGCTCCCTCCAGGCAGGAACAGACCCAGAACAGCATCCTTCTCAGCTGTGAGACCCCTGGGGGCCAGCTGAAGGCCCTGGTCCCACCTGCTGGAAGAGAGACCCAGCCCCAAAAGGCAGGGCATGCACAGGGTGGTCACTGGAACAGGAAGGTCCCCAGGAGCTCAGCGAGGCCGCTAGGAACTCTGCCAGGTAATAAGATTCCCTGCTCGGCCTTCCCGGCCCTTCCCGGCCCTTCCCGTGGAGCTGGCGGCCCGTGTCTACCCAGCAACCCCCCACCCCGCTCTGCTGCCCCACTGCACCCCTCACCCCAGCCCAGCCCCGCTGGAGTAGGCAGGACAGCCCCAGGCCCCAACCCCTTGCATGTAATCAGAGGACGGACAGGACAGCAAGGGGCCTCCCATCTCTGCCCACATGCAGGCCTGAGCCCCCACCCCAGTGGTGGAAGCGGGTGGGCCCAGGAGGCATGATGGCATCGGGAGGGTTTGGGGAGGGCAGCTGCTGGGCCCCCAGTGGGGATGCCCTCACCCTCCATGCTGGCTTGAGGATGCAGGCCTGGGCTGGGAGCGCCCATGCACCTGGTTGGAGCTCGGGGTCAGCCCCACCAGCTCTCCCCAGCCCCACAGCTGCCTGGCCTCGGTGCCCCACCTATAAAATGGGCACCAAGCAGAGGGTCCCTTCCAGGATGTCCAGGAAATTGTGGAGGGGTGGCTGGGTCCTATGGGACCCTGGCACCCCCCGGCGACGGCATCTCCTGGGCTTATACTCTGGGGAGACTCCACCACGACACCCCACCTTCCGTCACAGCCAGCATCCCAGAGGTGACCCACCAGGGGTCTTGTGGGGGTGGGGAGTGGAGAGATAGGCTTGGCCAGGGACCAGGGTGCTGCAGCCCAGACCTGGAGAGGCCCCCAAGGATGGTGACCGAGGGCCTTTCCCTCCCAGCACCCCGCCCACCCGATGACCGCAGGGTGACCCTAGATGAACTGCAGCTGGCAAGGTCAAGGTGGGGACTTGGCCCAGTGCTGGGCAGAGCACCCCTACCTCCTGTGCCCGCTGCCAGGCCCCGGGGCACCAACGGCAGACGTGATGTCATCCTGTGGCCTCACCTCCGCTGGGAACAGTGAAGGTGCTCCCGGGGCCCACCGAGGCAGGTATGGGTGCTCCTTCTCCCGGGCTGCCCGAGGGTGCTGACTCACCCCTCCCCACCCACCAGCAGCCCTCAGCCCTGCCCCGAGCGGGGGAAGGCACAGACCTGCCTCACCGGCCCCTGGCCAATGCTGGTGAGAGTCTGGCTTCCCGGCGCTTCCCCGGAGCCCCCCAACCGCTAATGTCAGCAGCCACCTCCCAGTGTGAGGCTGCCTAGCACCAGCCGGGCCACAGGGCATGCTCTCTATGCTAGAACAGAGCTGACCCAGGCCGCCTCCCGCCACCCAGGTCACTGGCTCCTGGGCGCTCAAACTCCACTCTCTCTGGGAGCCAATTCCCAGGATTCTGGCTGCCGCCGACTTCCATTTCCATTCTCTGTCCTGCACATACTCAACCCTGCACCATCCCTCCCCTCTCTACCCTATGCATACTCATCCCTCCACCCCTCCCACTCCACCACCTCCCACCCTCCACCCTGCAAATACTCACCTCTGCACCACTCCTCCACTCTCACCCACATTGCACATACTCACCCCTCCACCACCCCTGACCCTGCAAATCCTCACCCCTCCACCCCCCAACCCTCCGTATACCTGCTCCACACTCTCACCACCCGCCCCTCTCCCAAGTGTCAGAGCCCCGTATGACCAGCAGCTTCGCCATCTCTTCACCCCGCAGGCCATATACCGCCCTCGGCCCTGCTGGCTCATGATAGCTGTGTGCATTCCTCTGGCTCCTGTTCCATCACTCTGCCTCTCCCATCCTGCCACCAGACCAGTCACTGATCCATCCATGCATCCACCAAACAGGTCCTGACCAGGCACACGGGCCCCAGCACTGCGGGGCAAGGCTGTGCTCTCAGGACCTCCCACACCGACAGTGAGGGGCCCTCCGGGGATCGGGCAGAGTGGGTGGGCACCTAGTCGGAGGCAGGTGGGTGTGGTGTGTTGGGAGGTGGGTGGGGGCACGGGGGCTTTAGCAGGGCCGAAGGCAAGGGGCAGGTCCTGAGGGAGGTAGGGCAGGAGGCCAAGAGCAGGGCCCGAAGGCAGGAGGGGGAAACGGTGCCAGAGACAATCCCACAACAGACCCGATAAGTGCCTGCTGCATACCAGTAGTCGGGGGCCCCAAGGAAGAAGCCAAGGACTATCTTGAGACAGCTGGGTCTGGGGGTGAAAAAAGGGTTTGCCTGCCCTTTCGGGCCCCTGTTGCCTGGGGCTGCCTCCACCCAGAGGGATAGGGGCCGCACCAAAGGCTGGAGCGGGAATGGGAGAGAGGTGACACAGGCACACCTACCCTCACCCCTCCAGGCTGCAGCCCAGGGTTGCGGACAGGCCTGAGCAGGCATGATGGAGGCATGGCAGAGGCGCACCTCCCTCCCCGTCCTTGCCAACCGCGCCAGTAGACGGCGGGCCAGGGCTGACGTCCTCTTCAGGACCCGCCTGCTTCGGGCCCTTCTCTGGCTCTGCCACGGCTGCCCAGCTGGATTCTAGCTACAGCGAGAGCCTGGATGGTCCCCACAGGCCCTGAGCTAGAGCCCACCCCAGAGCTGCTTTTGTGCCTGTCAGTAAAGGAAAGATTCTGGGTGAAGGTGTCCCCCCAACATGGACCTCAAGGGCGCTGGCTCAGGAAAGCTCCCTCCCCTCAAGCGTCAGTCCTCACTGCTCCTGGGTTCTTCCAGGCTCAGAGACCAGTGGAACCAGCTCAGGGAGGCTGGGAGGACCAGGAAATGCCACCCCCTGGGCCAGCCCTGTGCTCTCCCTCAATCGGGGGTCTGCAGGCAGTGGGAGGTGGTCATCAGGCTCAGGAGACAAGACAGGCCCTCTCACTTCCAACAGGGTGGGTGAGGGGTCTCTGCCTCAATGCCCTGTCCCCTGGGCAGACATGGTACCTGACCCAGGGTCTTGACCCCTTCCACACCTGAGAACACGGAGACCAGGCCCCATAGGCTCCCGGTCCATGGTAGTCCACGGCCCTGGCAAGCAGCACTCAAAGCTGCGTCAGGAGGAGGGTGGGCACCTGGGGTCCTCCCCGTTCTGCTGGAGGCACCCAGGTGGCCATGTAATGGGTACCTGGTGGGGCTGCTGTTCATAACCCCAGGTCCTGGGCCCCGCTGAGATGGAGCTGGAAAACTTGGGGTTTATTTTTTTTTAATTTTTTTTTTAAATTATTTATTTGACAGACACAGCGAGAGAGGGAACACAAACAGAGAGAGTGGGAGGGGGAGAAGCAGGCTCTCTGCTGAGCAGGGAGCCCGATGTGGGACTCGATCCCAGGACCCTGGGATCTTGACCTGAACCGAAGGCAGAGGCTTTAACCCGCTGAGCCACCCAGGTGCCCCAAAACTTGGGGTTTAAACCAAGGATGAATCCTCTGCCCGTCCTGAGACTTGGCCCAGGTCCCCAGAAGAGCAGAGTGAGCCAAGCCCCTGGGATGGGAAGTGAGGTCCTGGCAAATCCCGGGGTCCAGCTGAACCCCACCCCTTCATGAGCATGGGGAAGAGGGACAGGAAGGCCCCTGCTTCTCTTGCACGCTCTCTGGACTTCTTGTTCATGACCACAAGGTCCCCCAGGCCACAGAGCAGTTCCCAGCGTTTTCACCCCTGGCAGGGGCAAGGCCTAAGAAAGAAGGGTAGGCCCCATCAAGGCTCTTGGTGCTTCAGCTATGCTTAACCCAGCACCCCGCCCCCTGCCCCACCATGTCCCCTTCCCCATGTAGCAGAGATAGAGTGGGACTGAGAAGCAGATAAACTTGCCGGCCCCAGGACCTGATTAACAGCAAATCCCAGGAAGTCCCCGCCCCATCCTGAAACCCCATCTACAGCCTGGCTCAGCCTGGGCAGTCATCCCACCCATCCGGGGCAGGCCTGGCTTGGAGGCCACCACCACTGGCATGCACCCGTAGCCCCTCCCTGAGGGCCCAGCCTTCTCTGCCCACTTTAGGGGTGAGATGACTGAGGGGTCCTAGAGCCACCCCTGCCCCCACGGCCTTCCCCACTTGTCTTATCTGTGGCTGGACCAGGGCCTCATAAATGCCCCGGGGAGTAGCAGGCCCCTAGGTGAGGGCTCAGGGAGGGAGCTGACATAGTTTCTCATGGAGATGGGTCAGGGAAAAACCAGCCCGCCCAGGAGGCCCTCAGAGAGAGCGGTCCCTGGAGGACCTGTGCACGGACACTGGGGACAGCAGGGAAGGCAGCTGGGGCATGAGGACTTCCCTATTTCCTTTCCTTAAATGAGGTGGCCCACCTTCCACCCTCTGGCCATTTCCTGAGGCATCAGAGTGGGGACTGGGAAGGGGGTCAGGTCCCTGGGGCGTGTACAGTCTGCAGCCCTTGTACTAGGGCCTTCAGATGCTCAGTTGGCCTGAAAAAGATAGCTACACTGAGGCAGGGGGCCTTGGCTGTGGTCACCTGTGGGTCAGGGGCAGAACTAAAGCCTACACAGAAGGGTAAGGCAGGCAGAGGCAGGCACCCTGACCATGGGTAGGGGGACGGCGAGCCTGGCGGCAGGACAGGAGGCTGGCTGGGCTGCAGTGGCCGCCAAGTGTGGGCAGGAGTGGCCCTCAGTTGCTGGGGTGGGGGAGCATGTGTGGTGCCATTGGGCAGATGACTTAATCACAGGCGGGCTTTGTCGCTGGGCGCTTGCCTCCCTGCCCGGATCCTCCAACCGGCCCTGCCGCAGGCTGCACGCCCCCACCCCCAGCCCCAGCTCCTAGCAACCTGCAGCCGAGCATGGGCAAATGTGAAGAGGGCTGGGGGCTCCTTGCCACAGGGCCTGGGAACAGCGCAGGGGTGGCCGTGGGGTGCGGCCGGGGTGGGTCCATCCCAGGCCGGGCCAGGGGGACTCCTGCCGTGCCTGGCCCGTGCCAGCCCCTGGAGGAGGGCATCCTGGGAGTGCCTCTGGGCTGGCATCCTGGCAGAGGAGGCGCCGGGGCCGGGGGCTTTGTATGCTGCAGGCCCCCTTCTCTTCCTGGGCCCCCACCCGACCGATCCTGTCAGAGCCTTAGAAAGTGAGACAAAGGCCCGGGAGGCCCTGGGAGGGCTGGGACACAGGCAGGAGATGGGGTTTTAATGACCGGACTTTAAGGGTGGGAGAGGAGGGAGCTCGTTAACCCTGTCGGGCCCTCTCCCTGGGGCCGCCCACCCCCATCCAGGCCCCTGTCACTGACCCTTTAAGATGGAGAACGAGCAGAAACAGGGCCAGGGGCCAGGGGCCCCAATGCCCCCACCCAGGTAGCCTGTGCCCCAGTCCCCTGCCAGATGGCTGGGAGCAACTGAGGCCCTGTGCAGGAGCGGGACACCAGCTGGGAACATGGGTCTGTCGTCCCTGCCCCTCTGCGCATGCAAGTTTCCTGTGTCCTGAGCTCAGACTAGGAGCTGTATCCCTGTAGGGGGGGGTCACCTGCAGCGTGGGAAACCAGGGGCTTTGCCACGCCTCCCCAATTCCTTCGCAGAGTTCTTCCTCACACGGAGGGGCAGTGGGGAGCCCCTGTGGGCCCCAGAGCTGCGGCAGAGACCATGGAGGGGATGGCCACCTGCTTGTTTCCTCCCTTAGGTCCTCACATCCAGTGTCGCCTGCCCCCAGCCCCGGACGTTCTCAGAGGTGCCACCAGCCAGCTTTTCCATTCCCCCCACCCCATCCCCCACAAACCACCTCCTATCCCTCACCCCAAGGTGCGGAATTGGGCCTGGGCCTGTCATCTGCTCTGACCTTGGACTTGCCATGTGGGGACTTGGCGAGGCCCTGGGTGTCCTAAGCCTCATTTTTCTGGAGGGCCAGGTGTCCAGGGACCTAGAGCAGAAGCAGAGCCACAGATGGAGATTTTCAGCCACGTGGGATAATCCATGGAGAACACCAAGCGTGGGGGCCAGGTGTGAGCAGCCCCCCAGAGGGCCGGTGCATTGTTTCCGAGGGTGGCAGTTGGAGGAAGCAACTCCAGGGGATCCAGATAGGGCACCCCCTGCCCCCAAGTGCCAGCTGCTGTGGCAGGAGGACCCACTTCGGCAGCCTGAACCTGCGCATTCTGTCCTGCTCTGGACTGGGGCAGGGACAAGAGGCTGAGGTCATAGAGCCCAGCACATGGGGAGGGATGTGCAGTAGGGCCAGCTTCTCCGCTGGGCTCAGGATGGGGTGTCCAGCTGGGGAGGGGCAGAGGCCAGGGCCCCTCTGCAGGGTCACCTCCGCTCCTGGGCCTCAGCTCTAATAGCCCGCCCACCATCCACGTCTCCTCGGGTACCCCTTCGCTGAATATGCTGTGGGGCCAGATGGGCCCAGGGAGACCAGCAAGGGGTACCTGTGATGGCCCACAGATGTGGGTGAGGCCAGCCAGCGGGGAGGCCAAGGTCTCGCGGGGTATCCAGGTGGTTGGAAGGTAGACAGACTCCCAGAGGACTCAGGGATCGGGCCTGAGAGCTGGTCAGGTACAGAATAGCCCGTGCTTGAGCTGGGCAGTGAACGGGAGTCAGGAGCAAAGTGTGATGCCGTTAGGGTCAGTAGACCCCCTCAAGGTGCCCACTGGCTGCATCCAAGGGCAGGCACATCGTAGAGGGCACATTCCTGTGCTTACAGGTGTCCCTCTGTGTCCACAAGCCTGGAGCTGGGCCTGGGCCCGGAAGTGTCCCCAGGGTGGGTGTGCGTGGCAGGTGCTGACACTGAGGCACGTGGCTTGTCCATGTGTGGCTATAGCAGCCCCCCCCCGCACCCCAGAGTCATCAGAGTGCAGGTACTCCCCGGGAACCCCCAAGCTCTCTCCATATAGCACGCCTGCCCTGGGAACGCTGAGCTTCAGGAGAGCTCGAGGCCCCCATGCCTTCTTACCGGCACTTCCTTCTTGGGGTGGGGGGTTCCTGGGAAGGCCACTAAATGAGCATCCACCTAATGAAGCCACATCCCGGCCTTGGGCAAGCGGCCCTCGGCCCAGGAGCCTCCAAGTCAGATGATGGTCCCGGGACTTGCCTGTGCCAGGTCTCCTCTGGGCAACCTGTGCTGCCAGAAGGGGACTGAGGTTCCACCGAACAGAACAGGAGACTCGAGGTCGCCCCGCAGTGGCCACCCCAGGCCCGTTCACCTGTGGACAGGCCAGCCGAGCCGGGGGCAGTGGCCTTGACACAAACAGCCCGGCTTGTTTTCACCCACGGGGCTCCACGGAGTTTCCAAAAGTCTTAATAAGGGACGGGGCCTGGGCGGGAGCGTGGCCACTGGGCTGTGAATGGCGCCTGTGAGCGCTGGGGAGAGGCCGTCCTCCGCGGCCAGCCAGGGGGGCCCGGGATAAATGGCCCCAGTCATGCCTTGGGCCGGCCCAGCGCGAGTGTGCGAAGTTGAAGCTATAAATTACCCGCCGAGGCCAGCGCCACCGCAGCGCGGGCGGGGGTGGGGGGGTTGTCCGTAAATCGGCCCTTTCACCGCTGGAGGCTGCGCACGAAAGAAAAACTTTGTTTTATTAAAGCAACATCAGGGTTGTGGCCGCCCGGCTGGGAGGCGCCAACAGCGGGGCTGGGCACCAGGGAGGCGGGGAGGCGGGGGGTCCAGCCGCACCCCGGGGCCTTGGAAAAAGGGCCCGTCAGGAAGGACCAGCTCCAGCCACGGGGGGCCGGTGCCCGCTCCTGCACCAAAACTGGCGGGCCTGTGCTGCTGGCTCTCTGGGTGGCCCCACCCTGGTCCCCCACACATTGCCGGGGCCCCTCCAAACCCCCCCACCGCAGAGCCAGCCTCCATCTGCCCCCGAGTGGGGCTCCTGGGTGAGCCACCTCCATCCCCAAGAGCTCCATCTTTCCTTCCAACCAGAGGATGACGAACATTCCGGGGAGCAGGGAAGGAGCGCTTGGGAAGCCGCAGGCCTTGTACTGCCCCTGGTGGGCTCAGGCCCTGCTCGGCTGTGAGGGCTGGAGCTCCAGCCAGCCCTTAGGGAGAGTCCCCCACCCACCCAAGCCTTCCATGGCTCCGAGCTATCCCAGCCTCAGGGTCACAGGAGGCTGGGCGGGTGGTGCTTTAGGAGCTGCCTAGGATAATTTTTAGACAATTAAAGTGAAAATGAATGGAAACCTGGGGCCTTATCTCTACTCCTCCCTCAGCCAGGAGGTAGGCGCTAGTGTCCCACAGACCCTGGCAGGGTGAGTGGGTGGAAATTCAGGGTGTGTGAGTACAGGTTCTTGCCACACACGGACTCCCAAAGGAAGCTCCCAGTGGTCCCCCAGCCCTGCCCATGCAGGGACACCCCCTGCGCGAGGTACTCTGTGCCCACAGCCTCCTCCAAAGCCTCCCCAGAGCACCCCAGCCCCATGAACCGCAGAGGAGGCTGCAGCCCGAGGCCCACCCTCCCTCTTTTCTGCACCCCTGCCAGAGGACAAGGCTGCATTGCTTGCCCTGCACCTGAGCCCCCTAGCCAGGTAGATGCCTGGTAGGAAGACTTCCAGCACCATATCAGGCAAGCAAGTGCTTGCTTGGGGCAGCCAAGCCTCTGGCTTCTCTGTTGCAGGCGATTGGCTTTGCCGGTGCCCTCTGGACTTTCCAGATGCCTCAGCTGAAGATGGGGCCTGGAGGTCAGGGTGGCAACCCCCTCTGGGCCCAGAGCCCATCTGCCCCAATGTCCCCATCAGGCTGGAAGCTTCTTCTGCTTCAGCCAGGGGCTCACAGTCCTTGCTCCCTGTGTGGATTCAGAAACCCAGGCTCCTCAGCTGATGCATGGAATCTCGGGAGTCACAAATGACTGATGCCAGCCGCTTGGGGTACCAGTAACTCACACCTGCCAACCTGGGCGGGAGGTCCTGTGAACAAGACCGGCCGGGGTGGGGCTGGCCTCCCAACTGGACCCAGATTGTAGTATTCAGAACTGACCCGATATCGGAATCCAGGGAGCGAGGTGAATTCGGAGGCATCAGGTAGTGAGGGCACCACGAGGGGGGCACTCTTGGGTTGAACCTGAAGGATAATAAGGAGTCAGGCCTGAGTGGCCCTGAAGTACGGGCTTCAGGGCTGGAGCAGATGGAGCCACAGGAGGCGGGAAACCAGGGGCCAGGGCACAGGAGCCACTGTAGGAGCAGAGTGGCACATGGATTTGGGAGGGAGGGCACCAGGCAGGGCAGCACAGGCCCGGGGAAGGAGCTGGGGTCGAGGTCAATCCTGGGCAAAGGCTGAAATTCCAGGCTCTGGGACTCAGCCTCCTGTACCCTCAGGCTGCTCTAGGGCCCCTCCTTGACACGGTAGGCAGAACCTGGGCTGGGTTAGGGTGCCAGTCCCCACCAGGGGGCCAGGGGAAAGGGCCTGGGAGATGGCTGTGCCCCCGGAATCATGCTGCTTCCAGCCCGCCACCCAGGAGATGAAAGGCCGTACGTTGGCCCTGCCCAGTTCAGGCCCCCACGGTGCCCTTTGAAGGCTGTGGGAATGCCTGCAGGGCAGACGGGTGCCAGGCACTGGGAGGGGGGCTGCTAGTGTTGGGGCACCGGCCGAAAGGGCCTCCTGGCTCAGCCCTGGCCACTTCCCAAGGCCACACTGTCACAGCCTTGCCCTGTCAGAGATGCCAGTGGGCAATGGGGACAGGGGGTACGACCATCCTCCACCGGTCGCAAAAAGCAAGGCCTGTGACCATGCCTCAGTCTCCCCATCTGTACTGCCAGTAGACAGAGACCAAGAAGGTGTGGAAGCGAGACTCCCACCCACCCACCCCTGCAGTGTGGGCCTCAGGGTGGACAAGGGTCCAAAGAAATGCAGGCCTCCCAGGCCCCTCTGGAACCTCTCCTCTAGGGGTTACGCCACTGCCTGGCAGGCCTCAGGGGAAACCTCCCGCCAGGACCGACTGTGGGGTGGTGGGGCAGCCTCTGCCATCAGTCTGCTCTGGCTGGGAACCCCTCCGGCCTGATCCCAGAAGCCATCAGGGATGCAGGACAGACTCCAGGGAACCTGAGGGCGGGGGTGGGGCCTGTTGCTCCCCTCCAGGGAACCTGAGGGCGGGGGTGGGGCCTGTTGCTCCCCGGGGCTGGGCTGGGGCTGGAATGTTTGCATTCACTGTTTGCCGGAGGAGGGTGGTGCCCCCGGGGTGGGGGGCCCTCCTGGGGAGCCCCTCCCGGTTCCTAGGGCCCCAGGCCCAGCTGAGTCTACAGCTAAGTCAGCTGGGGTGGGGGAGGGACCCTGTGAGTCGGATGGGGAATTCCAGGGCTGGTCTGGACACAAAAGGGTCCTTCCTGCCTCCAGGCTGCCCCCTCACCTCCTCAGGGACCCTCTGTGCCCTGGACCCGGAGACCCCAGCCCAAATAGTTGCTCAACCAGCTCCTCCCCCGCCCAGCTCTCCGGTTCCCGGGGCTTCCCAGCCCAGCTCGGAGATTATGCAAATCCCCGGCGGCTCCTTAATTAAATCCCTAACGAGGCGCTGGGGCCGGGCCAGAGGCGGCGCTGAAAGCCGGGGTCACGCTCCGGAGGGGCCCGGCCCGTCTGCGACGTGAGGGCCCCCTGTGCCCCTACCAGGCCTGGGAACCTCCGCGCCGCCGGAGGGGGTGGCCGGGCCGGCCCTCCTCTCGCCAGCCCTGCCCGCCCCCCCGCCCCGACTCCCGACGGGGTGGCTGGACCCCAGCCCCACCCAGCGGCTTCGCCCCGGGCCTCAGTCTCCCCAGCTGGGACGGCCGGTGCCCGCGCACCTGCGCCGGGTCCTGCGGGCTCCGGGTCCTGGGGGCGGGGGGCCGCCGGGGTCGGGGGCGTGGCGGCCGGGGGCAGCGGCCCCCCCGAGCCCCGCGCTCCCCTTTCAGACGCGGGTTGTTGGGCCAACAGCCCGGCCGGCCGCCTGAAAGGCCGGGATTAGCGCACATTAGCGGCCCTTTGAGCGGCGCCCGGGGCGCCCCTTCCGCCTGCCCCGCCCCGCACAGGCCGGACCGCTGGGCGGGAGGCTGGGGGAGGGGAGGCCAAGAGTCCCCCCTTCTTGTCAGGCCTCGGGTCAGGGTGTTAGCCCCGCGTGGAGCTGAGGGGCGGCCAGCACAGGCGGCGAGAGGGCCGCTGCCCGGTGGGGTCCGGATGGCCAGCATGCGCAGCGGCCTTCTGCCCCCGAGCCCTACCCGGTGGAAGCCCATGCCCCCTTCCTCCAACCTCTTTGCCACGGCTTCCAGGGGGTGACCTGGGGAGAGCCCCAGCCGCTCTGCTCCAAAGTGGCCTCCGCATGGGCATCGAGGATGCCGCCTGCTGGAATCGGGCTGGCTTGCCACAGGGTCTCTCAGGCTTGGCTGGGAACAGCGACCCCCAGAACAACCGCAGCGCTGTTCCCACGCCCACCTCCAGTCCTAGCAGCTTCTAACCTTCGCCCTGATCCAAACATCTTTTCCTCCCAGCAGCCTGCCTGGATTTTCGCCAACTGAGCTCCAGGCCTTTGGGTCTCCAAAACTTTCTTCTTCTCCTGGAAGCCCTGGCTCAAAGGTCCCTGCAGTGGGTTAGCATCCCTCCCCCAGCACCCAGCTAGAGGCTCACTATTTTCTCTCAGAATAATCCGTGAGCCCTGGGTCCAGAGAGAAGACTACAGGTGGGAGTAGCCCCTGTCCCCAGCTGGAGTCAGGGATGACACAGTTGCTGAGCGCAGTCCGCCTGCCACAGCCTATCCCAGACACCTGACCCGGACTGACTGGGGAAACTGAGGGATGGGTGGGGAAGGAGCCAGCCGTCGGGGTCACACTCTACACCCACGGCCCCCTTCTCACTCTCACCTAGCCATCTGCCTGTCAGGGGCGGCCGCTGGCCCAAGGACCCTCAACATCGACCCAGCGTGACCAGCACCGGGACTGGGGGTCTGGTTGATGCCCACCTGCCACAAGGCCCCACATGTGTACATGCGCATGCACGCACAAGCCCACCGGGGCACTGCAGCACGCCCCCACCCTGGGAAGAGTAAATATCTTCTCCAGAGGAAGCAACAGGCCTGTCTCCCGAGAGAAAAAATGTGGCCAAACCAGACCCAGGAGGCCTGTGGGCCCCTCTCCTGCTACCACCCTGGAGTCACGATGGCCTCTCAAGTTTGGTGGTAAAACATTGACAGCCCCCCTCCTCCACGGGCCTGGTTCTCACATGGGCAGGTGCCTTGGGGGAGCATGGGGCTGGGCAGGCAGGTAGGACACGGCAGGTGTTGGTGTGTGTGAGCATACGCCGGGGGGGGGGGGGGTGCTGGGAGCTACCCCTGCCCCCTGCCAAGAGGAGGGACTCTCAGAGCCTGGAAGGCCCCCAGGGCTGCCCCATCTGCTCAGGGGATCTTGCCTAAAAGAGACAAAGCTCCCTTGCTCATGGGCCTGCAACTCTGCTACCTGAGTCTCCTTGTGCCTTCCCCACCCTGCCCCCCACATCACCACCCTGGGTCCCAGATGGGTCGGGACCAACTGCAGACAAGCACAGGGCCTCTGGGCCTTAAGGGAGAGCCCCTGACTGTCGGGGGCCCAGAACAGAGGCTCCCTGGGTTCTAGGCCTCACTGGGATGATGAGTCCAGTGGTCTTGCCTTTGTTGGCTTTAGAAGGATGTGACTGCCTCTCATCTCTTTGCCTCTGGAAAGGCAGAAGAAGGGCAGTCGAGACCCTCCCCTGCCCAGGGGCCCCCACCAGCCTAGCCAGGACAAGGACTGGCCAGGCCAGATCCTATGACTCTGGAGAAACCACATGGAGCCTGGGGTTTGCCTCGGGAAACCCGATCAACTAATGACAGGTTTGGCGTAGGGGTGACTGGCTGAGGCCCCACCACAGGCCTATCAGCAGCAGAGGACCCCCATTCCCTCCACGTCCCCATGGCCACATGCCAGAAGCTAGGCCTCAAGGCCTCTGACACCATCCCCCAGTGTGTGTTTGCCCTGGTTGGACCCCCAGCCTCTCACTCACCCTGGCCACCCAACCCCTCTCGGCAAGCCTGTACCAGGCCCTCCCCTGCCCTGAGGACCTTTGGAGCTTCTGGAGCTGCTCTTCTGGAAGCAATCGCAAGAAGGGTGTCAGGCCATGGAGAGGCTGTGGACGTGCATTGCCACCTGCACTCTTTCCTGGACCAGTCTGGCCCTTCTGCCTGGGGCCTTCCAGGCCACGAGGCTCAGAAGGGATGGCCTGGGAGCTCCGGTGGTCAGGAGCTACAAACAGCCACGGGTATCCTGCAGCCACCAGGCCCTGTGGACGTGCCCATGGGGACCCAACCCTGTACATGCCTGGGCTCAGCCCAAGCCTCCCGGAGCCCCGTGGGGGCTGCCCCTGTGGTAGGGTCCAGTGTCCGGCACTGAGGCAGGACTGTGGGCAGCTTGTGGGGGGTCTGGGGCAGCGGCAGGCCTGTGGGGTCCCCAGAGGGTCCTGGAACGGCCTGCTCACCCATGCCCCCACTCAGGAGGGGAAGCTGAGGCATGTCCTGGAGGCCAGTGAGTGCAGCAGGGATGGGGGAGCCAGCCAGGATGGGGGAGTGCAGGTGGCCTCCTGGGACTCATGGGCACAGGGCACACACTGCCGGTCTGACCGGGCAGGGCACCAGAGCCTCCCTCTGTCGCTGCAGCCCAGGCGGGCAGCTTTAATTACCACTCGCTGGGCCCATTGAGCCGAGATAATCTGGGCCCGCTGCGGGCGGCGCAGGGAGGTGCCCCCTCCCCCCGCAGCCCGGGCACAGGGTCCCCAGGTTCTCACGTCCTGCCGGCCCCAATTAAAGAGAGCTCGGCGGGGCTGCCGCTGCACTAATGAGCTCCGTGGGCTGCTGGGCTCCCCGCCAGGGGGGCGCAGGAGCGGCAGGGTGGGGGGAGGGGAGGCTTGGGACCATTCCAGAGGGGAGCCCATGGGCCTTCCCCTATCTGTGTCCACCTGCCCAATGGAGCTCTAAGACACCCTTGTGACGGAGAGACACCTGATGCAGGAGGCCCCCTCTCTGTGCAAAACCCCTGACAGCCCACACTCAAAAGTCAAGACACCCTCCCAGGACCAGGAGCCAGGCAGGGGCCAGGGTCTGGAGGGCAAGTGGCGGGCGCCGCAGGGGTGGGGGCTGGGGCAGAGGCAGAGGGCAGGGGTGCCTGTCCTGGCAGCTAGCTTAAGATACAGGGGGCTCCCTCTCAGCCCTTCCCATTCAGAGCAGCCACCCAGGGCCCTGGTGGGGAGAAGTGAGGGGCTGAGGGGGGCAGGACCTAGGGAGCCCTAGAAGGTGGGTGTCAGGACCAGGGGAATCTTCCAGAAACTTCTGAAGCTGACCAGGGGAGCCCAGGTCAGACTGGATGGGGCAGTCCAGACCTCCCCCAACCCAGGGCTTCTGGTCACTGGGGCGCTTGGGGCCAAGTGGGGCACACAGGACTCAGTTGGTGGAGGGAGACGGGGCACTGGCAGACCGAGATGGCCAGCTGGGGGGTTTGGTGTCAGGTTTACCAGGAACGGGCTTACCCCACACTGCTGCCTGTCCTGTGCTACCTTCCGAGCTTCGGAGGCCAGGCTGGGTGTGCAGGGCCTCTGAGAGGCTGGGACCGCAGTCCGTCAGATGGGGGGCTTTTAGTTCCAGGGCCCCCAGCGTCCGCTGGGACTTCTGGGTTTGCCTTGGCTGCCACTGCCACTCCCACAGGCCCCTCAAGTCACGGACTGTATCTGTGGGGCCCAGGACAGGGAAGGGGGGCAGGGGCCCTGGTGGGCAGGTGCTCAGAGGGGAGCAAGAGTGTATGGAACTTCCTGGCCAGCGGTGCACATCAGGCTCCCCACCCTGCTGACCTGACCCCTGAGGGGAGCCCGGGGGCTAGGGCCTGACCAGCCTGACCCCCATGCACACTGTCCGTGCACACGGACGTGAACCACCAGCCTGTGCACATGTGTGTGGACATGGAGCCCCTGGACAAGCACAGGCCTTGGGACCAGCCCCCCACAGGCTTAGGGCTCCGTGAATATTTGTGGTTGCAGCCGGGGAAAAGGCCGACGGTCAGCACAGAGAGATCTGGAGGCTGCGTGGTGACCCAGTTTACTGGAAAAGCCAGAACCCGGCAGAGGGTTTGGCCAAAGCCAGCTCCAGGTCCTACAGACCTGTGGTCACCCCAACACGTGGTCCCAGAGACCCGGCAAAGGCAAGGGACCCCAGGACAGGCCAGCCCATCTCCCGGGGTGGAAGACAAAGGCTGGAGGAGGGTGCCCTTGCCCCCTGCCCGCAGGGTCGGGTGGGAGGTGTCCCAGGAGCTGGACGGGGAGCTGGGCCAGTCTGGGATGTGGGTGGGGCCAAGCCTGTGTTGGTTTGATGGCTGCACTGCAGCTGGCAGCCCCCCTTGGCCTCCTTCTGCCTCCTCAGCTCTGGCTACTTCATCTGACCCAGGGCTTGAGACCAGTCGGGTACAAGGGCAGTTTGTGTTCTTGGAGGAAGGGGGTCCCCTTGGACCCCCGAGTCTGCTCCATGCTTGCCCCTCGCCCCTGCCAGGAGTCCCCCAACCCTGCTGTCCCCTTGGGGCACTGGCTTTTGGCTCTCTGGGGCAGGGAGGTGCCTGGCAGCCACACAGGAGCATGGGGCAGTTTGAGCCCCTGAGAGAAGCTGATGGGAAGGGGGGCAGCTTCTCGCTTCCACTCACCCCTCCCTTGGGGCCTGCCCCTTCGTGCCCACCCCCCTACTGGGTCAGAGCTGGTGCCAGCCCTTGTCCCCGGGACAGCCGGTGAGCGCCACAGGTGCTATCCGTGACAGCAGCAGAATGAGCCCGTCGCACCCAGGGCAGGTGTCGGCGCCTGGGACAGGGCCAACTGGAAACCCAACCCACCCCCCCACCCCCACCCACTGCAAACCTGGCGGGCCTTCCCCTGAGACGAGAGAGAGATTAGCAGGACCCTTGTCCCAGCCCCTCCCCGATCGATCTGCCCCAGATAAGGTGGGTTCCAGGGCGGGTGAGCGGGGGCAGTGGGGGTGGGGGCCGGCAGGACACAGGACAACAGGACAGGAGGGGGCCCTCCTGGCTTGGTCTTTCAGGACCCGAGCTGGGGGAGGCTTAATCTCACATCCCAACTCCCTTCCTGCTCAGGTGGCCAGGAGATCTAGGTCAGGTCGGGGGCTGGGAAGAGTGGTGCGCACAGGTGTGGGCTTACCGCTCTCACAGCACCCTCCCTTGGGCACCCTGGGCCCATACAGTCCCCGGGGGGGTGACCACAACAGGATAGCTCCTTGTTCTCCGCCTGTGGGGTCTCTCCCTCCTGGGGTTCTCACTGCGGGCCTTCAGGGTCCTGTGCAACCCCTTGCCCAAACAGCTGGGCTTCCTCACCAAGCACACACATCCTCCTTTCTCAGGCCACAGACTTGCTGGGCCTGCTCTGGGGAGCCTCTGACTCCAGACCCTGCCCCTCCTAGCCCTCCCTGCTGCGGAGGGGGCTCCCAGGGAGGGCGGCTCCTCCTGGGGGTTCCAGGGAGGCTAGAGGTGTACGTCTCTGCCTGGAGGGCCCATCTGCTCTGATTCCCCAGAGCTGACATGGGCAGTGGGGTGCTGGGCTCTAGGAAGGGGGTGAGGTGGACATGGGAGGGACTCATGTTTCTGGGGCTTTAAACACCCCGCGGACTCAGCCTGTTCTCTAGCCCTAAGCACAGCCCTCCCCGGGCCAGACAGCCTGGAGCTCTCTGCATGTCCTCTAGAACAGCTTTCCATTCACACTGTGTCTACAGCCCTCCCACTGGCCACGAGGTCTCGCCACCTCACAGGAGCCCTCCATAGCTCTGCAGGGCTGGCCTCCCTGCCCGGCCTCCTCCTTCTCTGCCTCCCCCAGCTGATGAGGACTGCTGCTGTCTCTGCAGAAGCTGCTGTCCTATGGCCATGGGCCCAGCCGGGCCTCTCCCTGGGGTCTTTGCACCAGCAAGGCCTTCTGCTTGGGGAGACTGTCCCTTGCCGCCACTTCGTCCCCACATCTTGGGGATTTGCCTGCAAGTCCTGGGCCATTCATATCCCTACTAGTCTTCTATACCCCTAACCGGGCCACACACACAGTGGGCACTTTCTGGACACCATCCCTGGGCTGACCAAAGGCCACTCCTGGACCTCAACAGCTTTCCAGACCTGCTCCCTTGGGCCCAGGGCAGCTCCCATGGCCACTGAATCCAGCTCCAACATCCCCCAGGACCCCATCCCACCTGGACGCTGTCCCAAGGTGCTGGTCTGAGCACATCCCAGCCACACGGCTTTGCTCTCAGGAAGGCATGCCCTGGGCCATGGCAGAGGGTGGCTGTGGGCTGTCGGGTGGAGCAGTGGGGGCTGGGCAGGGGAAGGCTCATGGTGGGATCCCAGGGGCTCCCTGGGCCCCCATGCAGGTCATCCGAGGGACGGTGCCTGCCTTCCACCCTGGCCTCTGCAGCCTGAGGCCTGAGACTGGCTGGCAGTGGCCTGGCTAAGTCAGCATGGCCAACAGCCCCATGTGTCAACTTGTCAGGTCAGCAGGTGCTCCCCGGGAGGACAGACTGCTGAGCGCTCAGGTCCGGGAGATTTGGTCCATGAGGGGCTGACTGAGGCACCCATAGCCCCAGAGCTGAGGTCCGGCAAATTGGGCCTCAGAATTTGTCCCCGGAGGGAGCTACCTACAGGCTCCCAGTGGCCAGTTGGCATGCCCATGGGGGTCCGAGTCCTGAACTGTGCCCACGCCTCAGGCCCTCAGCGCCCCTTACAAGGCGGCCCCTCCACAGGGATCTGGGGACCCTGTGCATGGCCTGCCTGGCCCTGGACAGAGAGGTTCTTCCCTTGGCTTCCTGCCCGGCCCTCCCGCCCCCACTTTGGAGACAGCAGTTCCAGGGGCCGCAGCTGCTGCCGGGGGTCCCACCTCCCTCAACCAGGTGAGCACAGCCGACCTCAAGTGGGCAAGACAGACAAATGGCCGCCAGACAGACAGCCCGGCCAGCTCAGCGGCCCACACAGTCCTCCAGGCCGGCTGGCCACACCAATGCCTGTTGACTCTTGGCCTCTCCTGCCCGTGAGGGGCCGTGTTCAATTGGAGGCTGGGGCTGGCTGGATCAGCGCCTGAGATGAGGTGGTGGGTGCTGGGGCAGGGGGGCTTGCCGAGGGCCCTGGCCGGGCTCGGGAGGGAACAGGCGCCCATCCAGCCTATGAGCTGTGTTGCTCTGGGTGTTTTCTCCCTCTAGCCACAAACACTTCCACCAAGAAGCCATCTGGGAAGAGGACAGCCTCCACCATCCTGCTCAGCGTGGATCCTCTAGGATGAGCTGGGCCACGTATTAGCAGCACAGGGCAGGGATGGGGTAGAGTGTCCTGACCTTGCCAGACCTCACGCCCTGAGGTATCACCGGCCAAACCCTGAATCCTCTGCCCTCTAACCCTGCTCTCCTCGGGGTCACTCGTGTGGGGAGCCTCCCACAGAGCCACGCAGCTGCTGCTGTCAGGGGGACCTACCACACTTGACCCCTCTCACCCTCCCCAAGGCCTAGCCCCTTCTGCTGGGACCCTGCATTCACCTCCTCCCTCACAGCCTGTGGAGAACCTGGCCTATCCCCCCTTAGCCAGGCCCCCAGGGCTCACCTTAGTAAGGCTTCGCAGCAACCCCCTGGCCGGCCTCTGCCCCCTCGGTCCCCTTAGGACCTCATACTTGCTAGCAGGGCCCACCCTCAGGGTTCCTGTGAGGCTGTTCCCTGGGCCTGAGGCACTGTTCCCTGCACATCAGGGTCGTGTGGCCTCAGGCTGTTTACACGGTGCCCCTCTGCCCACCCCCAGCTCTGCCTCTGTGAGGAAGACTGCTGGCCGTGAGAGCTAAGAGTTTGTTCTTCTTGACTTCCCCGCAGGGCTTCTAGGGCTGGGGATCTGGGTCTGTGTCCTTTGCCCATGGGTGTCTGTGGCCTGGGGTAGGAATGCTCAGGATCCCCCCGGCTGGCTGTGCCCCCCACCTCCAGCCTAGGCCACAGCCCCCACCCCCACAGAAACACACACTAGACTTTCCTCAAACACAAGTCCATTTCCATTTGTGCCACACTGATTGTCTGTGCGGACAAAGGCCCCTTTCAGGGACGTTAGAGGTTCAGCAAATAAATAAATGAATGAAGTCTCCGAGAGGAAGAGGTGGTGGGAAGGGGCCGGGCTGGAGGTGGGGGCAGACAGGCACCCTCCCATCAGCTGTCCTGGCCCTTGGAAGGCACACAGACTAGGGCCAGAGTGGATGGTGGGGGGACCAGGGGACAGGCCTCCCCAGCCTGGGGGCCGTGAGCTGCCCTGGGTGGGGGTGGTTCAGGGCAACAAGGCCCAGGAATCAAGTGTCACACTAAGGGTTCCCACAAAGGCTGGGGGCTGGCTCAATCTGGCATTTGGTTTGTCCCATGATGCATCATGGGCCCCCTGGGGGGGACAGGATCAGAGGCCCCAAGCCTGGGTGATGGGGGGCGGCAGGCCTGCATGGGTTCCCCTGTGCCCTTGTGAGCCCAGTCCCACCCTCACTGTGTACCTTCCTGGGGTCCCAGCCGGGACCTACAGTCAACTCTTAGCCTCCTGGAGGATCTGAGCTCCTTGAAAGGCAGGCAGGCAGGGTCCCCACCTACTGCTTTCTAGGGTCCCCTGATCCTGAGATACCCCCCCAGCTCTGGGAATTCCCTCTGCCCAGGTCAGGCCTCCCTGAGGGTTCTGTGCTCCCTCTAGCCGAGGCCCAAGGGCTCGCAGAGGCCAGCAAACCCCCTGCCCTAACTGCCTTTATCAGTCAGACTCAAGTACAGAGGAATGGAAGGGTCTAGGAGGGCTGCCTGGAGGAAGGGACTGGGGAATTGCCTACAGGAGAGAAGGGGCTGGCCTGCTTGATTGGCTGCTGCTCCAGTCCAGGCCTGGTCCAGCCCCCAGGGCAGTGCTGACTCCTGGCTATTCTGGGGACAACAATGGCCAGCATTTAAATTCCAATTGAGTCGGCCTGAGTGGCCTCGGGCGTGAGAACGGGAGCCCCCACCCCCAGCCAGAGCCCCGCCCGCCACATTCCTGCCTCCCCGGAGATGGCCATGGCCAGGCCGTCGCCAGGGGGCCGGGAATGCAGCACTCAATGGCCAGGGACAAGGGCCCATTGAGCGGTGACGGGCCGGATTGAGCCGTCATTGCCCCTCCGCTCAGGAGCCCCCCTCCTCTGTCCCACCCGCCCCCCAGTGTTCCCAATGTCAGCTGTTAGGGGGACCCTGTGCAGGCCTTCCTGGGCCCAGAGTAGGCACAGGCAGACCTGGGTCCTCTCGGTGGACCAAGTGACCACACAGCCTCTCTCCTCTTACCCCTCTTGCCACAGCCAAATTGTAATCGGATCATGTCGCGTTCCTGCCTATAGCCCTTGGTGCTACCCAGTGCCTGCAGGAACTGAAGGCTGAGCCCCTCCTCCAACAGCTGGGCCAGCTGACCTCTCCCTCCCCTCACCCACCCTTGCTCTCCACCTCCCTCACCCTGCCCGGTGGCCCCCCGCCCACCCTGCCACCAGCTCTCATCCAGCCTTACCTTTCCCCCTGTGCACTCTTCACCGTCCACACCATCAGCCCCACGGAGTCAGGATCCCGTCTGCCCCAGGCCTGGTCTTCGGGGGCTCCACATGGATGGACCCATCAGGGTTTTAATACTCACAAGCATGGCCAGGACAGGTCTCCCGCACCCCAGACAGGGCACAGTACCTTCATGGCAGCCCCATTGGAGTGATGAAGGACATTTGGTTGCAGGTGTGTTCTGCCCCACAGGGCCCCTAAAGGTAGAGGCCCATCCCATGAGGCAGCCCATGGCCCAAGAACTTGATCCTCTGCTTGGATTTCTTCTCTGCTCATGGAGCCAGCCTCAGGCCAGCGACTGGCTGACACTGTGCACACTGTTATCTGTCCTCACCCAGACGGATCACCGGGACAGGACCCCAGGCTTCGTGGCCCTCTGTGGCCATGTCAGTGGCCCTGTTTCAGGCCAGGATAGGAGGATGTCAGGCAAGATGCCAGGGAACCTGAGCCCAGGGAGGGTAGTCCCAGGGGGTAGCAGCTGATTGGGAGACATAAAGCCCTGGGTGCCAGGGCCCCCACTCGGGAGAGACCTGGGGGACAGGCGGGGGACTGGCTCAGTGCCCACGGGCGGCAGGTGTCCCCATGAGGATACCTCCTTCCATCCTGCTTGGGAAGATGAGCTCACCCGCCTGTCTCCTGGGTGCACCTGGCTGGGAGGAGAAAGAGTGCCGATGGAGGGGGCAGCCTTGGCCAGGGTCAACAGCCTGCCAGGTCTGGTAATGTCCCCCAAGCAGGCACGGCAGCCCACCTCCCCCAGGCAGGACCCAGGGAACGCCAGACAAGTGAGGTGTCGCAGTGCTGAGGGCTAGGTCTGGGCTTACTGAGAGCTCCCAGGGCTGGGGCCTAGGGGCAAGACTTGGTGCGTGGGGCTCGTGAGAGCCCCTAGTGCCCTTAGAACGACCTGGCAACTGGGGGTGCTAGGAAGACAGTTGTGGACTGAATGCATGCCCGCTTCACAGCAGAGAGTGTCGGGGAGTAAAGGGGACAGCTGGGGGCCCAGGCCTACCCCCCCACCCGTCCCACTATCCAGAGAAACCCAGGCCCACAGTGGGCCCCCTCCACCCTCACCCTGCCCAGGCAGTCTGGCAGGGGACCTGAGTCCCTTGAGAAGGGTGCTCCTTGCTGGCTTTGCAGGGGCAGGGACCCCTCACTCCTTCACTTTGGAGGGGAAGCCCTGGGCCAGCTGGCCTAGAGAGTAGGGGGTGAGCCACCAAGAAGTCACCCCTCAGGGTCCCCTGCGGGCCCCCATCTTCCACACTCCTGGGGCAGGGCAGGAGCAGGGGTGGTGGCTGGGCCTCGGCTGTCAAGAGCCCGCACACCCTAAGCCCCCTGCTGCGCAAGGTCCCAGCCTGTGTCCAGGCTGGAGCTGGGGCTTCGGGTCCCCTGGGGGGAGGCTGTCTTTTTTTTTTTTTTTTTAAAGATTTTATTTATTTGACAGAGAGAAATCACAAGTAGGCAGAGAGGCAGGCAGAGAGAGAGGAGGAAGCAGGCTCCCCGCGGAGCAGAGAGCCCGATGCGGGGCTCGATCCCAGGACCCTGAGATCATGACCCGAGCCGAAGGCAGAGGCTTTAACCCACTGAGCCACCCAGGCACCCCGGGGGGAGGCTGTCTTGAGAGGCCCTTGCCCGTGGCCGCAAGTGGACAAGGATGGATTTGCGGAGCAAGTGGCACCCAAGGAGCAGTGAGTGACTATGGTGGGGTGCTGGGAGGGGGAGGGGCAGAGCTCCACAGAGAGGGAGCCTCGTGCAAAGTCTCCGAGGTAGAGATGAGCCCTGGGTCCAAGGACTGGCCAGCACAGGGGTGGTTAGAGAGCTTGTTCTGTGAGTCCCCAGCTGTGCCAAGATTCAGCCAGGGGCCCTGGGGTCCCAGAGCCACAAGCTCCTGAGTAGAGAGTGGTGTGGTCCTATGCAGACTTGGGCAGGACCCCTGGTGGCCTGTGGGGGGGGACCCGGGGCAGGACCCAAGGTCAGGCTCGAGCAGCCATGTAGGTGTCTGAGGTTGGTGACCCTGGGAAGATACAGTAGCCATCAGGGCTGGGCCCATCCCAGAGGTCCCACCCCAGCCATGGCCCCACCTTACACCCAGGCCTGGGCCAGCTCCTTGAGCCCCAGATGTCCTGGCTTGGAGCCCCTCAGCTCTCCCTTGCCTGGAGTGAAATCCAGGCCCTCAGCAGGACATAGCTGCAGGCTGGGGGCATAGAATGCCAAGCTGTCCCCCCAGCTGAATCTTCCTATGCTGGTCTTTCCTGGACATGGAGAGCAGCAGTATCTGCTTTCTCTCTTTGCCCTGGCTTCCAGGGAGCTCAGGATCAAGCAATGACCATCCGTCCCTAGGTTCTGGAGTGTTTCTGTTTTCTCGGCCTAAGGAAGTCTAGGGTGAAAAAGCTGTGTTTTCTCAGCAGCTTAGAGCTCAAACCCACACAGCACAAGTGTGTGGGGTCTACTGCCCAGAGACAAGGATGTGCTTTCCTTCCATCTCTGTGCAGGGGCCCAGATGGGGTAAGGGGCCTCGCCAGAGCCCCTCCTGCACCTACAGTCCTGGCCCTGGTCAAAACCGGCCCGAGAGGTGGATAGGGCCTGGGTCATCAGGGAAAGCTAGTTCTCAGGCCCCCGGGAGGGCCCAGAGCCCGTCCTGTACCGACATAAACACACGCCTCTCCCACCTGCCTCTCCTTGGCCCAAGACCGGGGACTCACTTGAGTCCTAAGCCACCTCCCAGGTGGAAGGGGCATCCTGAGCGGAGGTGGGGGGGTGGGGTGAGTTTCCTGTTCCCAAGGGCTCCAGCCGATGCCATCCATGTCCAGACAGCAGCAGAGTTGAGATGGCAGGTGCTGGGCTCTGTGACAAGTCTCGTCCTGAGTGGGGAGTGGGAAGGGGGTCAAGCCCTGGCCCCTGGCCTCCCACGTGTCTCTCCAAGGTGAGCCTCCCAGACGTTTCAAAAGGGCAGGGCTCTGGTTTTGGGGGAACTGGTGGGGGGCTCGGTGGGCCTGGGGACTGGCAGGCATCCCTGGTGAAGACGGCTATGTTCGGGCCAGTGTCAATGGGCCACTGTACTCCTCAAGAGCCCCTAAACCTGCCCACCTGGCAGGACAGATGTGTCCCCGCTGGCAGGTTCTGGCCCCAGCTGGCCGCCATGCACAGCCCAAATGTGGGGTGCCATGGTCAGGGGCTAGTGTGCATCCCGGGGTCTCTGGGAGTCCCACCCAAGTGGAGAGTGAGCCTGTGCTCACCCTGCCTGAGCCAGCTGTCCTCAAGACCACACTTGCCGCCCCAACAGCCCCCTGTGCAGTCCAACACAGCTCTTCCCAGCCTGGGCAGCTGGAGTCTTTTTCTGGGGACACAGGTCTTGACTTTCAGGGGACAGAATCCTCCTAATCCCACCTTGAAGCTCCCTCCATTAACAACAGAGCCCCTCCATGAATGTGGGCCTGGGCTGGGTCTCAGGGGGCTCAGGGAGTCCTCTTGGCTACCTGGTGGTGGGGCGAGCTGCATGGAGAGGACCACGTCCCAGGCCACAGCAGGAGGGTAGGGCTGGGATTGACCAGAGATGCTGCCACGCAGCAGGCTGGCACGTGGTGGCCCACAGGCCACAGGGGTGACCCCCACCCAGCTCTAGCACCCGTGAGACCTCAAGACCCCGCCCCAGGCAGTCCTTCCCCTTGGTCTCACTGGCCCAGAGTCTGTGTATCAGCTAGGCTGGGGGTGGTGGGTGACTCCTCCCCACGGCTGAGGGGCCTCGGGACCACCCCTTCCGGGGTCTTGGTGGAGGACGGTGGGCAGGGCCTGACTTCAGGCGGCTGACTACTTCAGGACTGGAGAGAACAGAGCTGCATGAAGGGTTTGCGGCCAGCCCCTCTCCTGCCCCTCCCAGGTGCTCTGATAAAGACCCAGAGTCCAGTCACCTCATCCATGGGGAGGCAACTTTACTGTCCCCATCTTACAAACATGCCAGAGACCACCCAGCAAGTACCAGCTGAGCTGGGACCCCTGTACCCAGTGCCTTCTGGGCTAAGCCCACTCCTGGGGCGGGAATGATGGGGGGGTTCCGGGTGGAGGCTCTGGGCGGCCAGGGCTGTGGACACAGAAGTCCCAGGGGCACAGGCTCATTCAGAGGTCAGGAGAGCAGAGGGGTCACAGGAAAGGGGGCTCACTTGCCTCGCTCTCCACTTCTGAGGGACATCGTCAGGGGTGGAGGGCCGGGCAGGTTGGGGAGAGCCTGAGTGGGCAGGCCTCCAGGGAGTGGGCCGGCCCCCATCCAGTCTCCACCTGCCCAGCCAGCTGGGTTTCTGGCACTACCAGTTCCGTGAGCTCATGGCAGCTCGGGGCCCAGAACCTGTAAGCTCTTTACGAGAATACACCAGGCTTCGTGTGCGTGCGCACCCGTGCCAGATGGGGCTGGGGCGGGATGGGGACATGGGAATACAGAAACAGCAAAGTCTTGCCCAGCTCCTGGTTTCAGAGACTGGCGGCTTCCCCTTGCCCAGCAGGATGGACACACCAAGGGGCATGAGAGCATGGCCAAACCGGGAATTAGGGGGCGGGCCCCCAGCCCAGTGTATCTTGTGAATGGCCCCACTCTTCAGCTAGCATGGAGAGTTCTGTCCCCCAGCCACTCTTGAATGTGAAGGCAGAAAGCAGCCCAGGGATGGGCCGGGGAATGGACTGGATACCTGGCAGCCGTGGGGGAGGGACTGCCACAGGCCTTCCTCCTCTGTATCCCCATCCTCTATGGGCTGGGCCTGTAGGCCCCTACCACAGGAAGGAAAAACCTTGAGCACTAATGAGGCCCATTATTGAACCCCTGGAAGTTTCTCAGAAGCCAAAAAGGGGAGGAAGGGACATGGTCAGTGCAAGTCGGGGTGGGGTGCCTGTGAGGGCAGCGAGCCAAGAGGAACCAGGACCCAGAAAGTCATGGTCAGAGGCATGCCGAGGAGGAGTAGCGGTTCTAGATCTGCTGTGTGGCCCGGGGCAGGAGGCTAACTTCTCTGAATCAAGCAGATTCCTCATCTGTCTACTTGAGCTCAGTCATCTCCTTTACCCCAAAGACCAAAGGGGCTGGGAGAGGGAACCCTTTCCCAGCTGGCCAGGGTTGGCCAGGGTCACCAGGGGACCCAGCTTTAGTAGGCTAGCCTGGGACTTGGACTAACCTGGAGTGCACACTGGCCCAAGGTTTCCCTCAGCCAAGTCAGGTCCCCAGGGGGGCCAGACGGGGGCCACCAGAGCCCTGAGCAGAGGCTGTCTGCCGAAGCCTCTGGCCCTGCTTGTGTTCCCCAGGCATGCACATGTGAGCGCCCATGCACACGTGGAAACGTGTGCACCCAGACTTGGCCTGGGCCCAGGGAGTGCTGGGATCTGAACCCCCTGCCTTCACAGGGTGCGTGCTGGGACGGGTGTGGGGAGCCTGCCCAGCCTTGCTCTGACCCAGTTTTCCGGGCCCGGCCCAGCAGGCTGCCCTGGCAGTGAGTCCTGGAGAACTTCTCAGCAACATGGGTGCCTGGGCCCGTGGTGTCCTGCCGGCAGGAGCCAGCTAGCTCCTCGTGCTCTGGGCTGAAGCAGGCCTGCTCCCTGGGGACACACGTGCATGCAGGCATGGGCTGGTCTCAGAGGTGTGCCCCCATGAACTCCCATGAGGGTTCTAGGCCTCACCTGCTGGGGATGGGCAAGCCTCCCAGGAGGCAGGCTGCTTCTGGGCCCCCCTATATCCTACCCACCTCCCCTTCTTTTTCAGGGTGAACCAGCACGTCATCCAAAGACCAAACCCTGTGGCCCTCCGCTCCTGACCTGGCAGAGGGCTTCCCTGTTGCTCTTTCCCGGAAATCAGCCAGGGCCCAGCTGCAGACCAGAGTCCCTGGAGGCCAAGGGTTTGGGGCTAAGCCCACGGAGCCACAGGGGCTGGGCAGGCCTTGGGAAATGTCCTGGAGGAGGGGCTAGAGGGAGGGTCCCGCTGGGCAGAGAGGCCGCAGGAGCATAGCTGGGGCAAGGACTACGGGGAGTGGGAGAGGAGGGTGGCCATGGGAAGGGAGCCCTGGCCTGATAAGCCCCTTTGATCTGCACTGAGGCAGCACAGACCCCTGTCCTCAGATAAACTGGACCCGGAGCCACAGGCTCCAGCCCTGTCCTCCTGGCTGCCCTGCCCCCACCCACTGAGCCCAGAAGATGGGAGGCTGGGACAGGGGTGGTGCCCCACGAAGCAGGTCTGGCGGCAGGGAGGGGAGCTGGGCTTGCTCCTCCCCCTGGTCCCCCAGCCTGGCTGCATGCGGCCTTCTCTGGCCTTCTCGGGCCTGGCAGCAGACCCTTCTCCCACCTCCCTGAGAGGCTCCCATCGCCTTCACCCGGAGCCTGGGGGCCCCATGAAGCCCCTCCCTGGCTGTGGCCCCTTGAGCAGCCCTGTCTGACCTGAGTTCAATTCCTGTGTGAGCACAAGTGTGGACACAGCTCCGTGTGGGACAGTTGCCCATTGCCCAGGCACCCTTGCCATGATGGCTACCCTCCGCCTGGGTGGTGGTCAGCGTCCCCCAGGCCCAGGGGGCTATCCCAACCACACCGGCAGCCTGCTGGGCAGACCAGCTGGACAATAAAGTTGTCAGAAGCCTGGGGCCATGGGGAAGGCAGGCAGGCGTGGCCGGGAAGGGAGGCCTTGAGAGGCCTTGCAAAGACATCTCTATTAGGGGGTCACAAACCCTGCCCAGCCCCAGGGCCTCCCAGGACTGGGAGAAGTGGGTAAGCATGGGTAGAGTTGGCCCTCGGGCTGGAGGCAGGCGGGGGACTCGCTGTCCATCAGGGCCCACAGGGAGGACAGGCCTATAGGCAGAGGTGCGAAGTGAGGCTGGGAGTGGCATGGTGTGGGCACCCCATCTCTGAGAGAACCTCGGAGGAACCTGAAGTCTAGGTCTCCCCCCGACTGGGAGTGCCCTCAGCAAATAGTTGCTGAGATAGGCCCCTTGTGAGGTGCTTTGCGACACTGTGCCTCAGTTTCCCCATCTGTAAGATGGTATGTTGCCGACTGCGTTGGGCAACCCTTTAGGTTCAACAGACAGTCCTCCGCCTGTGTTCAAAATGTGCCCAGGCCAGTCTGGGGCCTCAGGACAGCACACTCACTCCTGTCCCCAGGCTTCCCCAGGAGCAGAGTTTCAGAAGCTCAGGGCCCGGGGGACACACAGAAGCCCCAGTCTCCTGGGAGGATAGGACCAGAGCAGGTTTCCTGCAGGAGTATTGGCTGCAGCCCTCATCCTGTGGGAGGCTAGCAAGACCCCACATGAACTGTAGCCTCTGACCTTCAACACCCAGCAGATGGCCCGGGGTTGGGGAGAAGGCCCTGTGGGGCAAGCTGCTCCCCACCTCCCCTTGCCCAGGGCTGCAGAGGGTGGGGGTGCGCGGCCACAGGGCCCTCGGTCAGCAGAGGAGAGCTAGGCCTTTCCTCCCAGAATCCCCAGAGCCAGGCCCCCTTTTCCAGGAAGCCCAGGACCCCCACCGGCCCCTTCCTCCCCAGGCCCTGCCTGAGCACTTTCCCAGAGCCACATCCTTCCTCCTGACCAGCCTCCCCCTAGATGCTGTCAGAGCCCCTTCACAGTGGGAGACAGAGGCCGGGTGACCCACAGAGCTGGGCAGCCGCGGGCAGTGGCCGTTCTAGGACTCTGCCTCAGATGCCCGCTGTGACCTTCCAGCCCCACTGACAACAGCATTGGCGGCAGCCGGGGCTCTGAGCTGGCCATGGGGGAAGCTTGGGGCAGGAGTTGTGCCCCCACACCTCATTCTCCTGGACAGAGGGCCTGGCCGGTGGGGCAGGGGCGGGGGTCGTGGCTCCTGGTGGGCCTGAGTCTGGCTGGGGGTGCACGAGGAGCGCGGGGCTCCCGACAACGGCTGCTTGGACAGCCAGCAGTCTCTGCCTGGCCTCGGCAAGTTCACTCTGCAAACAGCTGCCTCCTCCAATTAGCTCTCTGCTGCCCTGCAGGCCGGCATCCAGGAGAAGGGCCTGGGGGTGTGGTCCCCCTCAAGCAGCTGGGCACTTGCCTGAGGCTGGGGGATCCAGCCTGCTCTGTGCGCCCCCTGAATGCTGCAGAGAACACCCACCCTTCCCCAGCTCGGTAGAACTCTCCCCAGGGCAGGGCAGCCGCACCCCACCACTGCATGCTTGTGCAGGCTGTGCCATCTAAGTGTCTGTGCCTCAGTTTCCCCACCTGTCAAAAGGGAGCTGATGATGGAGCTGGCGTGAGGTTCTTTGTCAGGAGCCACCATCACTACCCACGAGTCCTCCTGTTCCCAGTCCCTCAGGATGCAGGTTGCCCCAGTGAGAGTTCTGGGAGTCCTCTGGCCCCAGCCTGGGCTGGCCAGTGTCTATAGCCTCCAGCGGGCAGAGATGGAGGCCTCCCCTGCCCACTGGACCCAGCCAGCCACACTGAGCTCGTCTGCTCCGGCTGGAAGCGCGGCTGAGGTTTGTCCATGGGTGACCTGTGCAGGGGCAAAGGGCCAGGGATCAAGGCCCTGAGGAGGGACTTCGGCTGAGGCTCAGATCAGAGCTCGAAGGGGCTTCCTAGAGTGGGAGACGCTCGCCAGGAAGAGCCAACAGGACCCAGAGGAAGGGGCATTCCATCGAGGAGGGTGGAGGCTGCCCAGGAGGGAGGAGGGTGTGACGTGGGGTTGGCCCAGAGCTCCCTGAGGCCTGGATTCCTAATTCAGCCGGAGCCTGCGGAGCGGGCTTGTTTATTCTTGGCAGGAAGGCTTGGGGGGGAGGTGGTGGTGAAGCCTTTTCAAAAAATAATAATAATAAAAACGCTCATTTAGAAGGCTCCCAAGACGTGCTGAACTCCAAAAGGGTCTTGGAAAAAATGCTGAGAAGGTTTAAGTGTAAATGGACCCAAAACACCATAATTAAATTTCCCTTAAATTTACCAGAGTTTGGGGTCAAAGAAAAAATAAAACTTAGGGAAAATACACTTGAGGTTTCAGGCAAATGCCAAGTGCTTAGAAAAATAGATTTCTGAGCTTCTAAGTGGCTACCGGCCTGGCCCCCAACAGCCCCAGGAGCTGCAGAGGCCTTAACCCCTCCGGGACCAGCTCTGGCCACTTCTCTCCGCTGCCCTTCCCTCCCTCTCTGACCCAGCCAGGCTCCCTGCCCACACCAGCTCCCTCCTCGCCCCCTACTCCTTGGAGCAGCCCTCTATGCCAAGTTCCATGTAGGGAGCAGGGGGCCCCTCACCCCAGCCTGGTTGGAGCCCAGCACAAGGTTGAGCTTTCGTTGCCCCCTCCCCTGCTCCCTGCCACCACTTTCCTGCAACTACAGGTAGCCCTGGTCTCCTTTCCTTGCTCATCTGGGAACAACCACACTTTCTAAACCTGAACTTGGGATTCCAGGGCTAGCGGTCAGAGCTAACCAAGGGGAAAAGAGGCCAGAATGTCTGGACAGGGGCTGTTACAGCACATGCCAAAAGACAGCCTCCCCATGGGGCATGATTATGGTATTGCCCTCTTTGCTCAGCCTGCCAGGGAGCTCAGAGCTCAAATTAAGGCTCTTATACAGTAGCTAGTGTTGGCCGATGGATTTTGGAATACTTCGTCTTCTCCACATTCTTTAGAATTCCATTTCTGTTATAATGGGCAAATCAATCATGCTTTTTATTTTAATCCTCCTCCAATTTTCTGAGTACAGATTTAAATTTAAATTTAAAAGGTGGAGATTACCCATAATCCATAGCAGCTCTGGCCTCTCTCAAATTTGTTCTTTCTTCTGGGGAAGGAGGTCTGCTCAGCCCAGCTCGCTATGGAGAGGCACCTTCTGCTCCATGCTGTGGTGACTCCCCTTGTCCCTGGGTCCCACCACACAGGTGCCCTGTCAGTAGGCAGGCCGGTAGCAGTGGTTTCCAAGAAGGTGGAGATGTGTGTTGGGAGATGGAGAACTCCCGGGGGGAGGTTAAGCAGCGCCCTGGGGGTCCCCCAGGACCTCCCAGAGAAGGTGAACTAGGCCAAGACGTGAGGCTCCCTTGGGCCCTGTTTCTTCCATCAAAGCACTCAGCCCGGTGGCAAGGCAGAGCAAAGACTCCAGCAACAGCCGCATCTCTGGGCCAAGCACTCCATTCCAGGGGTAGCGGAGTGGGAGGCTCTGACCGGGGGCTCTCCACGCCCTGGCTTCCAGCAGCAGCCTCGATGGCCACCTAAGGGGTTAGCAGGCAGGATTGGAGTCTGCACTAGGCAGGGGGAGGCGAGGAGGATTAGCTGCAGGGACCTCGGCTGACAGCCTGCCATGATCCCCACACCCAGGGCACTGTGCAGCCACCCCCTCCCCCACCAGCCACAGCATCCCTCCCCGCTTGCACCCGCACAGGCCCCAGCAAGCCGGGCGGCCTGGCTCTGAGTCACCAATCAGGCTGGGTTGGGCCAGGCTGCCCAACAGCCCCCGATTCCAGCCCAAGGCCTCCTATACTCGCCTTCACTGGGGACCCCATGAGTGTGGGGCTTGGGAGAAGGGTGGCCTTGCTGGGGGGAGTGGACAAGGAGGCATAAAGCCTGAAGGGAGTGGGGCGGCCCTAGGACTCCTACACCCCCACTCTGACCCTCTGCAGACTCTCTAAGCCCCTGCACCTGCTCCCTGGCCTGAGGTGCCCCAAGGGGGCCTCCCTCATGGGGTCCAGGAGGCCTGCAAAGGGTCCCAGGGGAAAATCTCCATCAGGAGAGCCATGCTGACACAGTGGCGACTAATGGCTCATTTTTAGAAAGTGTCACTGAGCTGTTGGGAAACACAGCCCAGATGGCATCGTGAGTACCAGGCCTGGTGTCAAGGTAAGGCCCTGCGAAACGCTGACTTGGAAATAACAGTTGTGACCAATACAATTATTTTTTCAGTGATAATAAAAAAGGCCTTCCAGCAATGCCCTCCCCGTGGTGAGGGTGGGATGCGCTGGACGACTCCCCCCGTGCTGGCAACAGGCAGTACTGGGGCCTTTTGGAAGCAAATTGGCAGAATCTGCCAAGAGCCACAAGGACCTCCTGTTCTCTGACCTGGAGGCCGGCAGACATTCAGGAGAGGCCAGTGGAGAGGTCACAACGAAGGGAGCCCTTCAGACTGCGTGCCACGGGAGGAACCAGCGGCCACAAGCCGTGTAGACAGCAGTATAAGACACAGGTCCACTTGCTGACCCCTGGAGACCAAGAATGTGACCTCGTTCTTTGTGGTGTTGTTATATTATGCTCTTGGGATGATCTTGGATGACCTGGGTGGGTCCTACCTCCAATGGCAAGTGTTCCTATAAGGGATGGAAGAGGATGGGAAGAGGAAAAGGCCGTGTGACCTGGGGCACAGAGTGGGTAGCAGTGACCCGGCCACCAGCCCAGGAGCACCTGGAGCCTCAGAGGCAGGAAGAGGCAGGAAGGACCCCCCAGCCCCCGGAGCCTCAGGGGGAGCAGGACCCTGCCCACACTTTGATTTCCAACTTCTGGCCTCCAGGACTATGAGAGACCACATTTCAACCAACCGGTGTGCGGTCATTGGTCACAGCAGCCTTAGGAAAGGAAGACGGAGCATGAAGTATCCAGGCCTGGCACTGGAGCAAGAGGAGAGGCACGCTCCCTCCGGAAGGCCCCAAGTACAAGGGCCCATCCCCCAACAGCCTCTCATCTCGTTAGTGCTGCCCAGTGGCCAAAGCCACACAGGGGTGGGACAGGAGGGGGCCCCTGATACTGTGTGGGCTCAGGCTTATTGGGACAGACAGAAGCACGTAGAGACCACTAACACAGACCCATAAACCCTGTGGGCACTTGGGCCATAGAGACAGTCTAGGAGGCGAAAAGCAGGAAAGTTACTCAAGGGAGGGTGGCTGGATGCCCACACTTAGAGACCAAGGGATACAGGACGCTTTTCTCAGGGGCCCAGGGGGGATCTCTGGGTGCCATCCTGGGAGGGAACCTGCAGGGGACAACCAGAGCCTTTCCTGGGCCTCAGAAGGGTCCCCTGAGAAGCCATCCGTCAGGTGCCAGCGGCCAATCCTCTCCCCTGCAGCACTCTGCCGCACCTGTGCAGATTCCTGCACCCCCCCCCCACCCGCCTGCTCTGTCCACAAGCAAATCTGGAGGACAAACCTAATCCAGTTCACACAGACGAAGAGGGTTAACAGGGCAACAATCCACACCCATCCTTGTATATTGAGTGATTGATTCATTAAGTAACTTGTTAGGGGCACCTGGTAGCTCAGTTGTTTAAGCTTCTGACTCTTGGTTTTAGTTCAGGTCATGGTCTCAGGGCCATGACATCGAGCCCTAAGTTGGGCTCTACGCTCAGCGGTGGGGGGCGGTTGTCTGCTGGAGAGTCTCTCTCTCTCTGCCGCTCCTCCCACTCATGAGCACTCTCTCTCATATATATATATATATATATATATATAAAAATAAATAAACCTTTTTAAAAAAGTAGCCGATTAGTTAAGGAACTGGCTAGTATATTAGAGCCATATATGCTGCTGTGGCCCCTGGGACGGTATCCCGGGAGGGGACCTAGGTGGGGCTAACCTGGGGCTATGCACTGGGGGTACAGACAGAGGGCCCAGGGCCAGCAGAGTGCACTCGGGCTTCAGGAGAGCAGGTAACAAGAGCAGCATGCCCCACAGGTGCCCACTGCTCAGGTGGACGCCCTGGGGTCGCAGGAGGGCTCCCTGGGGGTGGGGCTCTTCTAGGTCCCTGAAGTCTGGCCTCAGAGGCTGGGGTTTCTCCAGGTAGGCATTTTCAAAACACAGGCTACCCGCTGGATCTGCGGGGGGGGGGGGGGGCTTCTAGTGCCCGGTTTAGGGGGACTTTCATGGCCCATTTTCCTGATGAACACCCAGAGTCCCAGAAGCCATGTGGTCCAGAGGCACTTGGGTGGGACAGGCCAGAGCCCTGCCCGTGTCTCCCCTCCCTTCTCTGGTGCCCCTTGGGGTTTGCGTGGGAGAAGTGCCCTTTTCCCCCTGAAGGTCACGTCGGTCACGTGAGGTCCTATCCATTTCAAACCTGTCCCACCCAGCAGGGCCCAGGACTTGCCACAACTCCGCCAGGTTGAGCTCTGCCCTCAACTACCCTCATCCTTCCCCAGAGCCCTGGGGTTGGTGTCCCCTCTCTGCGGCCCCCAGCCCCTGCTCTCCATTCTGATGCCTGGCCAGCGCCCCATCTCCAAACTTGTTTTCTCCTGGAGGACTGGGAGTAACTTGGGCGGCTTAGCTACAGGCAGCAGCGAGGCCCAAGCTTCTGGGGTGCAGTCCGCCAGTATTCCAGTCCCAGGCAGACAGGCAGAGCCGCCCTCACTCCTGGGGCCTTTGCACACACAGTTTCCCTGGCCTCCATGCGCCCCGGGGCTTGTCCACCTGAGGACCGGCTGCTCACCTCAAGCTAGAGCTTGAGCAGCTCCTTCTCCGTGAAGGCTGTCTGATAAGCTTCACCCACCGGGATACCCCCCCTTTCCATGTCCCCGCGTTCAGTGGTCGGAGGTCCTGATCCGAGGTCGGGTGGCGACTGGGACTGTGAGTCACGCAACTGGAGGACCGCGCTCGGCCCCTCCGCGCGCCCGCCGGGTCCAGTGGGGCGACGCGGTGCGGCGGGGGTTATCTCGCGCGTCCAGCCCGGGCTCCCACGCCCTCCGAGACCGCCAGGCGCCCCCACCCGGCCCCGCCCCCTCTAATCCCCTCCGCGGGCTGGGTCCCGGCGAGTCGCGGCCCCGCCTCCCGGCCGCCTCAGGGGAGGGGCGTGTCCCGCGCCCTGCGAGTCGGGGCGGGCGTGGCCCGGCCGGGGTGGGCCCGAGGGCGGGCCCGAGGGCGGGGCGGCCCGGGGCCGGCCCCCACTGGCTGCCGCGCTCCAGGCCGCCCGGGCTCAGTGCACGGTGGCGGCGGAGGCGGCGGAGGCGGCGGTGGTGGGGCTCGCTGGCGCCGCGCAGTCCTGCTCCGCCGGGCGCACGGACGCACCGGTCAGCCAACGCTGCAGGCAGGGGACGCGGGCGCTGGGCCACGAGCGGAGCAAAAGCCACACGCGGCGAGTGGACGCTAGCGGCCGCCAGGTCGGTGCGCGGGCGCGGAGGGGTCGAGGCGGGCGCGCGGCGAGGCCAGAGCGCGCGGCGGGCTCACGTCCCGAGCTGTCTCTGCGGCGGGGCCCGGCGGGGGCGCAGGCTTCCCGCTCTGGAAAGTTTGCCGCCGCCGCCGCCGCCGCCGCCGCCGCCGCCGCCCTGGGAGGGCTCCGCAGAAGTCAGGGAGGGAAGGGGGAGGAAGGGAGGGACCGCGGCGGGGAGGAGGCGGCCGGCGCCAGGCGGCCCGGGAGCCCAGGGCGGTGGCGGCGGGCGGGGCGGCCGGGGGTCGGCGGAGCCGGGGCGCAGGAGCCCAACCACCGCCGCTTCCGCCCCTGCGCGTCCCGGCTCCTCCCGGGTAACGAACTGCCGCCTTCTCCCGCAGTCTCCCGAGGGGCGCCCTCCTCCCGCCGATTCCCGAGCGGGGCCATGGGGGGCAGTACGCCCGCGCGCGCCGCCTGAGGACGTCGTCGCCCTCGCCCCCACTATGGGCGCCCCGGCTCGCGCCCTCGCGATCTGCGTGGTGCTGGCGGTCATGACCGGCGCCTCCTCGATGCCCCCGGGCATGGAGCCGCGCGTCTTGCGGAGAGCGGCAGGTAAGGGAGCACCCGACGGGTACCGGAGAGGGGCGTCGGGGGCCCAGGAACGGGTTGCTGGGTGGGTGGGGGCGCCGGATCGGGGTGCGCCCGAGGGTGCGTCCTGGGCTGGCCCTGCGGAACCGGTGCCCGGGTTTCTGCAGCCCTCCCAGAGCTGGCGTGGCAGTTTGTGGGGCTCCTGGAGCCTCGGGGCTACTACCCAAGTGCGGAGCTGCGGCAGGGAGCGGGACGCGACTGCGGCGTCCGCAGCCACTGCCCCCCGCGGTTCCCCAATGGGGTGCAGCCTAGCCCCGGGCAGCATCGGGAGGGCGCGGGGCTGCGTTTCCACGATTCCGCGGGCCGTCCCTGACGGAAAGTTCCTATTGTTGGTGCTGCAGTCCCAACCCGCCTCCGTCCCGGTTCATGACTTGGGCCCAAAGCGCGAGACCGCATTTTGGAGGGAGGGTGTGAGTGCGTCAGTCTGCCACCCGGGCCCTGCCCCCCCCCCCCCGTGGCCTGCGTGACGACGCTACACCGTCTAGTGCCTCCGCTCGCCAGCCCTGCTCTCCTGCCAGGTGGCTGAAGGTGTCTGCCCCCCGAGGGCGCGCGCCCGACTCCAGGCAGGGCGCCGGCGGGGGAGGGAGGAGAGGGCGGGGGTCCGAGGGCAGTGGAGCCGCGGACCCTAGCCGGCAGTCAAGGTCGGGTGGACTTCGGGGGTCCGCGAGGGGCCAGTCCGCGGAGCGCCGGGGAGGGGAGGGAGCGCGTCCGTGCGCCAGGCTCCGCCCCGCACACGCGCCGCGGCCCTCGAGGTGCAGCGCGCGCGGCCTCCTGCTGAGCCCGCCTTGCGCTCCGGGCGGCGCCGCCCCGCACACGCGCCGCCAGGCTCCCGGCTGCGCCGGGAGGAGAGGGCCTGCCCGGGGGTACAGGCGATTCCGGGGGGACAGCCGATCCCAGGCGCACAGGCGATTTCGGGGGCACAGCCGACTCCAGGGGCACAGGCGATCCCGGGGGCGCAGACGACCCCGGGGGCCGCGCGGAGTGAGGCCTTCGCCCGGTGAGCTCACGCCCCACCCGGGCGGGACCCGAACAGCCGCTCCTTTGTACCCGGCGCGGCCACAGACCGCGCATTGATGGCGGCCGCGGCGGCCTCGCGGGGAGGTGTGAGCTGAGCGGCGGCGGGTGCGCCGTGCCAGGGAGGCGGCGGCGGCGGGCAGGACGGAGGCAGATGGCGGCCCTCCCCTCCCCGCGCCCCCGCGCTCCTTTCTACGGCGGCGGCTGCAGCCTCCCGGAACAATGTCATTTTTTTATGAATGAAATGGTCCCGGCGCTTGAATGTGTGTGTCATTCAGCGACGTGACAGAGGCCGTCGCGAGGTCAGCGCGCGCTTTTAGCGTCCTGCTCAGGCGGCCCCAGCGTCCAGGGGCGCCGAATAGGCGGTTGCGGGGGGAGCCCCGAATTAGCATTCGCATTCAGATAAAGATATTACTCCCTACGGCCGAGGAATGTCAACTAGCCCCGAGGACGGGGTGGCGGGCGGGGCTCCAGACCCTCCCGGGACCCCCTGAGGCATTCGGGGGCGGGCATGGGGGCGAGCCATCCTCCCTCTGGGAACGCACCCTATGCAGGGCCTGGGACACAGTGGCAGGAGGGACCCCGGGGCCCGGGGCCTCTTTCCTCCGCTAGAGGTAGCTGCGCCCCTCCCGGAAGGAGAGCTGCTGAGACAAGTAGTGAGCGGCTAGGTCAGCGAACCTAATCCAGCTCGTGAAGTAGATAGACCAGGCCGTAAACATTCAAAGACCTCGTGAAATGTAGAGGTTCCAGCTGACATTTTACTGGGAAACATGAATCAGGAAGCCAGAGTTAGCTGGGGCGGAGGTGGGGAAGGTGGGGGCCTCTGGCCTGACCTGGGCAGCCTTCATCTCCAAATGGGGCCCAGTATTTCCTGTGAGGAGCCGGGGTGGGGTGGGGGGGCACTCCGCCTACCCTCTGACTCTGCCCAGTCAGGAGGGGTCCTTTGGGGGTACAGGGTATTTCCCAGAAAAGCCCTGGTTGCACCCTCCCCCTCCCCCCACCCCATGGGGCTGGACTTTGAGCCCCACAGCCCTCTGGGTGGTTCATTAACCTGGTTCAGCAAGAGGCTGGACTTCTGACCTCAGCCCCTGCCCCAAGTAGAGATGCACCCCTGCCCCCAGGGCCTCAGCTCCTGCTGGGGCTGGGTATGCCCCATTTCATAACCAAAACTAAAGGGGAACAGGAGCCCCAGTAGGCCTGAGTGACTTCGAAGTAAGTAAGCAATGAGGGGAGTCTTTTCTGGACGGGATGGGAGCTCCCTGATTCCAGATCCTGCTGGGGCTCTGCTCTGGGTGCCCTCCTCCAGCCCCAGTCACCTCCCCTATTTGTGAGGACAGGTAATGGCAGAGTTCTGGAAAGGGCAGACTGGGTCATCCTGTAAGCCCACATTCACTTGCCTACCTCCAATCTCCCCCTTTTTTTTTTTTTCTAACTTTGTTATAAAACTTTTTAGAAAGTTTCCAGGTGGGGAAGGGGGAAGATCAGGTTTTCTCCCTTGACTTGGGTTCCCTTTGAGACAAGCTGTCTCTCTTGGGCTATTTGAAAGCATGTAGGTCCCATACTCTGAAGTTGGAAACCTTCAGCACATGTCCAGAACTGGAACCCTTTGTTCTTCGTTCTACCCCAAACCCCAAATCTCTCGGGTGCAGCCAGCTCCAATGGCTCCTTTGAATCAGGTCTGAATTTGATGCTTGTTCTTTGGGTTGCCCCCAACCCAAGGCTTTTCTGAGGGAATGTGGTCCAGCCCCTGTGCCGTCCCTGTGCACTGGGGGGGCTCAACTGTAGTGACCTGAATCCAGGAGTGTTTCCTCCCCGTTGAGAGTCAGGGGCTCAGCGGCAGCCCTCCCAAGTAGGCCGGCCCTGGATGTGGCCTGGTGACCTCAACGGTGATGGTTTTGGTGTCCCACCCCTGCTGTCATGTGATCCAGCCCTTCGACCGCTATGGTGGCCGCCCTGGCCTTCCAGTGGGATTTCTGCCCTGTGTCCCGGAGGCCCGGGTTGGGGGGCAGTTGAGGCACAAGGCCAGTGAGTTAGCAGAATCAGGAGGATCCTGTGACTGGGAAACAGGCCTGCAAGCACAGCTGGGCTTTTCCAGGATAGAGTACCCCTTGAACTGTGCCCTTGGGCTGCCCTTGGCACGCAGCGCCTGGTGGAGCCCAGACCCCGTTGGGTGGGGGTGCCGGTGGGGGCAGACATTCCACCTGGGCCCACTTCCCTCATTGGCACATGGGTTCCTGCCATGGCACACAGGACTTGGCCTCCAGCATGTGTGGGCCCCAGCACTGGCATGGGTGTGGGCAGAGCCCCTTTGTGTCAATGGAGAAAGACTCCCTCCTGGGGCTGCTGGGGGCAGAGGACTGAGCACCACGTGCCCCTGCTGCTCCCTAGGTAGAGCCCGATGGTGACTGTTTTTGTGCCCACCCGTGCCCATCGCTTTGGGCCCTGCCCATCCTTCTCTGTCCCCCTGCCTGACCCTATGCACTCAGCCACTGCTGGGTCACGACTTGGCTTGGGCCTGGTGGATCAGATCCCCTGGAGGCTACCCGGGTCCAGGGGTCCCCAGCTTTGGCACTTGGGCACATCTGGGGCTGGGCCTCAGTTGATGGCAGTGTCTGTCCACCAGCGGATGGCTGGCCTAAGGGCTGCTCCGTGTCTCCCCAGTCCCATGATGGATCAGGCTGAAGGGAATGCTGTGTGGACGGTTGACCTGCCAACGCTGCCCAGACCAAACCGGAACCAAGCACACTGTTGCCCTTGGGCTGGGGCCTGGGGCTGAGGCTGCTGGGACCAGTCTGTCCTTAGCCTTCTGGGGGGTCTCAGCCAGCTCCCAGCACTGGGTGGTCCCCATAGGACATAGTAGCCAGGACTGGGGGGTCAGAGGTCAGAGTAGGAGTCCTCTGACTGTGGGCCCCAGGGGTGCAGACTTGAGGATACTTCAGAGACCCTCCTGGAGGGCCTGGACAGGTGGGACTGCCGGAAGTGAGTAGGCAGACTTGGGACTGTCCAAGGAGCCAGGGGCTGGTGTGGCCAGAGTGGGCAGCTGGGCCCTCGAATCTAGGCCACGCGTCGGCAGAATGACAAGTGACAGTATAACTGACCCAGCTGGGTCTGGGGAAGGAGGCCTGGGCCGTGGGACCACCCACCCCTGTCCTGGGCCCCGAGCCCGGGCCTCCTGCCTGCACTGGGCATTGTCTGGCCCTGGCAGGGAGGCCTGGGGGTGATCGTTAGCCCCGCCAGTGGTGTGTCCCTGGATCTCAGGCCTCAGCCCTTTGCGAGCTGGGCAGCTGCTGGGGAGGGAGGAGGGCCCCTGGGCTTACCCGTGGATATCCGCCCTTGGTGAGGATCCCCTCCCCCAACAGAGCATTGGCACGTAAGGTGGGCCACGTAAGGGCCCCTTAGCCCTGGCATCAGGGCTCCCACTCTGACCTGCTCCTGGCTGAGTCTGGATGGTCTCCCACTCCTCCCAGCTTGGGTCCTTATCCATGAAATTGGGGTGGGGGGGTCCAGGTCCCCTTAACCCGCTGGCCGATGAGACACTGCTGGCTAGACACAGTACCCTCTCTGTATGAGTTTTTTTTTGCTGTGTGTTTAGTGTAGTGCTGACCTGTGGCTCACACGCATGATACTCCCTCCTAAGTCAGGGTCCGGGTGTTCCATGACCCTGAGCGCCCCAACCCCAGGCTGGCCCCTGAGGTCACCGGCCCACAGCAGGTGCTGCTCTGGGAGGTTCGGCCCATGCTGCCCAGACATGGCGGGTCTGTTCTCTGGTCCAGAAGTGCTTTTGCCACCAAGGGGAGAGATGGGGGTGTTAAGTGGGACCCCTGCCCATACCCTGTCTGTCCTGCCTTGAGCCTCCATTTCAGGCTAGAAGGCAGAGGTCTGTGGAGGACTGCCTGCTGACTGCCTGGTTTTGAATGGCCTGTGAGCTCAGGGTGCAGTTTGCATTTCTGAGTAGTTGGGAAAACGCAGAGGAAGAGTAACACTTCAGGATGCTTTGCCCTGGGAATTCTTGGTGTCCATCAGGACGGTCTGGCAGGAATGCAGCAGAACCTGCTTTATCATGTGTCATCCGCGTCAGTGCCCCCACGGTCTAGGGGTCCTCGGGGCGCACCCCCTGTTGGCAGGGCTGGATGTCACCATCCCCATCCCTCACCATCCCCATCCCTCTGCAGGACACTTTGCAGGATTATGGGCTCTGGATGCAGAGCCTCTGGGCCCCAGATGCCCCCACCACAGCCTCCGCTGCATGTCTGGGCGGTGGGCCTGCTGTGGTGCCTCGGCGGGGGGCGCCCAGGATTCCTGTTTTGGGGGCGCCTGCCTTAGGGTCCTCCATCTCCTCCACAGAGGCCCTGGGGCCTGAGCCCGGCCAGCAGGAACAGCTGGTCTTTGGCAGCGGGGACACCGTGGAGCTGAGCTGTCATGCGCCTGCTGGTGGTCCCACAGGGCCCAGTGTCTGGGTCAAGGATGGCGTGGGCCTGGTGCCTTCAGACCGCGTCCTGCTGGGGCCTCAGCGGCTGCAGGTGCTCAACGCCTCCCACGAGGACTCAGGGGCCTACAGCTGCCGGCAGCGGCTCACGCACCGTGTGCTCTCCCACTTCAGTGTGCGAGTGATGGGTGAGTGCCCGCCGGGCTCCCCCAGGCTCACTGCATGGTCTTGGGAGGGTGCGGGCTCTCCTGGGCTCACCCCATGACGGTGAAGGCATGTGGGCTCCCCTAGGCTCACCCTATGGCCATGGTGGGGCGGGGTGGGGGGTGTGATGGGTGAGTGGCTGCGAGGTCAGGGGTTGGGACCGTGCTCCCACAGCACCCCACATTGAGCATCTTGGTGGTCATTGGTAGAGAAGGGAGCCCCCAGAGACTCAGGAGGGGTGGCAGGCACCGGGGAGTAGGCATTGGGTGCTTGCCTGTCAGGGGGCTGACTCCTGCGCACCCTATTGCCTGAATTTCAGATGCTCCGTCCTCTGGAGATGATGAAGATGGGGAGGACGAGGCTGAGGATACAGGTGAGCCCAGATTGCAGGCATGCAGGGCTGGCCAGGGTTGGGGATCTGCCTTCCCAGGGGTGGGCCTGCTTCCTAGGTGCCAAGCCCTACACTGTCATCGGGCAGGTGGGAGACCGAGGCCTGGGGGCCACCTCAGGGCCGTGCCGAGAGTGGGGTCCCCTCAGTGTGGCGGCCCTGAGCTCTGGGTGGCAGCAGCGGGGGCTGTAAGGCCTTGGGTGCTGTGGCCTAGGCCAGATGTGTCTTTGGCAGGGCTGCCGTGGGGCCGTCGGCCTGGGACATTAGGGGCATGGGGGGTGGGAGCAGAGGGTGGCTGTGGGCTCCAGGGACCAAGCTTTGGACATGTGCTCAATGTAAACGGGAGACTGTTGCATTTGCTGGGTGTGGGGGCTGCAGGTGTAGGGAGCAGGCGGGTGACGGCACGCAGGGGATTAAGCCTGTCCGTCACAGAGGGGCTGGTTAGGGGCGGTGGCCTGTCTGTTTTTGGAGGAGCCAAGTTTGAGAAGCTGAGAGATGTGGAACAGGGGTGGGAGGCCCTGCGGGGTCCAGTGGGCGAAGAGGTGAGGGGGAGCCAGCCAGGGATGGGGGCCTGGGTGGGGATGTGGGAGGGGAGTGGTCCTGGCAGAGAGCCAGGCCCCCCAGGCCGTAGGTTGGCTCCACCTTGGGTGTGCGCAAGGCCAGAGGCATGAAAGGGCCCTTCCTAAGAAGCTGCTAGGTTTCCTCTCTTTTCCCTTTTTTCCTTTGGCTGCCAGTAGTTCAGAGCCAAACTCCAGGCCCACCTGGACCTCCCCAGGACCCCCAGCCACGCCAGGCCATGCTGGTGCCCCCTCCCCCATTAGCCGGTGGGCTCAGCAGCTCTGAGCGTTGCTGGCAGGGCTGCTCTCCACAGGCACTGTCTAGCAGCGCGGAGCTACCATGGTCTCAGCCTGCCGGTCACCCGTCCCTGTCCCGTCTCTGTCCCTGGAGGGCTCCCTGCTTGGGCCTTGGCACCCTCCTCTGCCAGGTGGCTGTGTTGAAGGCAGCAGGGCAGAGGTGCGGGTGAAAGGGGTGTCTCTCCCCTGTCCTAGGGGATGCTGGTCCAACCTCCCATGGTAGGGAAGCAGCCTGCATCCCAGCAACAAGGAAGGATGGAAACCAGTTAGGGTGGGGATGGGGTGGTGAAAACCAGGAGACGGGCAGGGCCTCCCAGATGCTGTATCACCATTTCCGCTCCCCCTGCCCGTCAGGCCCTAGCGTGCTCTAGAGGGTGACTCCGGGTCTCAAGGGTTCTAGTAGGCACCTGGCCATCTGTGAGACTCTGGGCTCTGCACCTTCCTGGCTTCCAGGTCCTGGCCTTGCTCGTCGGTCCGGCTGGGCTCTGAGACCTGGGCTGACATGGTTCTGTGGCCTGCCGGGGCTGTGCCTCAGTGGACTGGCTCCAAATGTGCCTCCCTGGGTGGGTGGGTGGTCCCCCGGGAGGTACCGCTGTGTCTTGAAGGCTCCTCGGTCAGGGTGTATTGTTCCGGACCCTTGGGCCCCCGTGGCTGGGCAGGTGCTTAGGGGAGGTGGCCAGGGCAGGGAAGGGATGCGTGTCTCGACTTTGAGAATGCCAGGAGGTGACGTTGGGGCTGTCGGCGGCCTCGTCCAGCCGAGGCAGCAGGCCGCAGAAGTCTGACACTCTGTGCTCAGGAGGGGACGCTGAGGCTGGAGGCATGGGCAGCCTGGTGGCCTCCGAAGGGGGGGGTAAGACGGGCCTCTGCCCCCGCCCTGGGCATGGCTGGCAAGTGCCCCTCTGTCAGTAGGGGCTCCTTATTGGACGCGGCCTGAGCGGATGGACAAGAAGCTGCTAGCGGTGCCAGCCGCCAACACCGTGCGCTTCCGCTGCCCGGCCGCCGGCAACCCCACGCCATCCATCTCCTGGCTGAAGAACGGCAAGGAGTTCCGAGGCGAGCACCGCATCGGGGGCATCAAGGTGGGCCTGCTGGTGGGTGGTGTTGGCCAGTGGGGGTTGGGCCACCATTCCTCACCTGCACACCTGCCCACAGCTACGACACCAGCAGTGGAGCCTGGTCATGGAGAGCGTGGTGCCCTCGGACCGCGGGAACTATACGTGTGTTGTGCAGAACAAGTTCGGCAGCATCCAGCAGACCTACACCCTGGACGTGCTGGGTGAGGCTCTGGGCTGGGAGGGGAGGGTCTGGTGGTTTAGGGCCGGGCCGCCCCTGAGCCCCATCTGACCCCCCAGAGCGCTCGCCGCACCGGCCCATCCTGCAGGCCGGGCTGCCTGCCAACCAGACGGCTGTGCTGGGCAGCGACGTGGAGTTCCACTGCAAGGTGTACAGTGACGCGCAGCCCCATATCCAGTGGCTCAAGCACGTGGAGGTGAACGGCAGCAAAGTTGGGCCCGACGGCACCCCGTATGTCACCGTGCTCAAGGTGAGTGTCACCCCGAGCCGGGTGCTGGCAGGGCTGCAGGCTCCTGCTCAGGGTGCTGGGCCTGGCCCACCCCATGGCCAGGGGCCGGAAGGCATCCCAGCAGGGAGGCCCGTTGGGTCACGGGTGTTGGGGGGGCTCGGCATCCGACCAGTGGGGGAGAAGCGGTAGGGTGGGTGGGGGTTGGCTTGGGAGTCTGGGCCCAGTCCCGGCACATGAGGTAGGCAGTGCGTGGCCCTGTGGTGAGTCCTCAGTTTTCCTGTCTGCTCTACGGGCTGGCCTCAGCCCTGGAGGCGGGCGTGTATATAGCGCCCTGGGCCAGGCTCAAGCTCCAGGCCCTGTGGCAGGCAGGTGGCCACTGAACCCTTGGGGCATGGCCCGCTCTGGGACCCAAGGTGCAGGCCACCATGCCTCGCACCTGATTCAGAGCTGCCTGCATGCACAGAGCACGGCTCGTGTCCACCTACCTCCCTCGGCCCCCACTTTGTTCCCATGGCCCCGAGTTGGGACAGTTGCGACACTGTCAGCCCAGAAAGAAACATCTATTGCTCGTGAGGGTGGAGAGCAGGCACTGGGGCTGAGAGCGGGAGTGCAGGCCCAAACGCAAAGGCCGCCGTGGCCCCGTCAGGCAAGATCTCAACACACCCCGGAACAGAGCCAGGCCCCGCCGGGACCCTCGGGTAGGCAGGCAGAGGGCCAGCCCTGGAGGGCCCGTGCTCTGGGCTGAAGTTGGGGGACAGGCCGAAGGCACATCCTGAGAAACCATGGCCCACCACTGGGAAGTGCTTCCATGACCTCCAGGCAGCCTTCCTGCCTGGCATAGCCTGGCCCACCCCCTCCCGTTCCTTGAGTGCCACCCCCGTGGCGGGGTCTGCTCCGGGCCCTGCGCCCGCATGGCCACTCTGTGCCCAGCCGGGCTGCCGAGGACGCACCTAAGCCGGGTCTCTTGTCCCCGCAGTCCTGGATCAGTGAGAGTGTGGAGGCCGACGCACGCCTCCACCTGGCCAATGTGTCCGAGCGTGATGGGGGCGAGTACCTCTGTCGAGCCTCCAATTTCATAGGCGTGGCTGAGAAGGCCTTTTGGCTGCGTGTTCACAGGCCCCAAGCAGGTAACAACTCTGTCCCACGCTGTCTGGCACGCCGAGCTCCAGCTCCGACGCCCTGGCCATGCGCCCACCTGCACGCCCCCATCCTGCTCGCTCCCTGCCCCGTGGCTCACGCTGTGCTCCTGACACAGCCACGTCTGCGATGTGGGTGCCACTGGCCTCCACGTGACCATGTGCTTCAAGCCCCTGTGGCCTGTGCTGACCCCGCCTGCGCTCCCACTGCACCCCCAGGAGGCCATCAGCCCCTGCAGAGGCTGTGCCCCTCTGTGAGCTTCTGCCCCGTCCCCGCCCTGCGTGTGTACGAACGTGTACACGTGTGTGTGTGCACGTGCGTGTGTGTGTGTCTCTCTTGCCCACGCTCTCTCACCTGTTCTCGTGACCTCTGCCCTGGCTCTCCCACCTGCGCCCTTCCTGTCGGTCTGTTGGTCAGTCCATCCACTCAGCTGCCCACCCGTGCTCCCCACCCGCGCCCCCTGTGTGCACGCTAACCTCGCATGCTGCGTGGGTGCAGCTCGCTGCTGGCCGCACGCCTGGCACTCACCTGGGACAGAGGACTCGCCGGTGGAGGGACTGGCTTCGGGCTCTGTGTGGACGCACGAGGCGGAAGACCCCTGGCGCCGTGGCCGTGGTCGTGGTGGTGGTGGCAGCGGCGTTTTCCTTGCAGCCTGGCTGGATCGTCACCGCGTGGACTCTGGCCGTGGTGCCCGTGGGAGGTGCTGGCGCTCGCCTATCGCGCTCTGTTCTCTCTTTGTAGACGGCGGGCGCTAACACCACCGACAAGGAGCTAGAGGTTCTGTCCTTGCGCAATGTCACCTTTGAGGACGCTGGGGAGTACACGTGTCTGGCGGGCAATTCTATCGGGTTTTCCCATCACTCTGCGTGGCTGGTGGTGCTGCCAGGTACTGGCTCCTGCTGCTGCTTGCTCTGTCCCTGTCCTCTTGGGCTCGCTGGCTTGGGACACTCCACGGCTGCCAGGGACAGGCAGGGGACCCTGTGGCCCGTGGCCAGCTTACTCCACGGAGTGCTTATGCAGGTCCAATGGCAGGCATGGGAACGGAGCTGACACACCGTGTCTTGGCTCAGGGTCCCTCCCTTGGAGCCCCCCGCTCTCAGCCAGGTCCCCAACAGCCTAGGTGGTAGCATTGGCGTCTTCCCGGGTGGTGGGCGTATGTGCTGTTGGCTCTGCTGGGCTCCTCCGCTGCTGGGCGTCCCTCTGCTGACCCAGCATCTCTGACCCTTGGTACACCCCCTCTGGGGTCTGAGCCCCTTTCCCCACTCCCACTGTGTCTCTGGCTCAGGCCCAGGGCGGCTTGTGGGGGCTCCCGTGCAGCTGGGCCAGGCCTGCAACGCCCATGTCTTTGCAGCTGAGGAGGAGCTGGTGGAGGCTGGTGAGGCTGGCAGCGTGTACGCGGGCGTCCTCAGCTACGGGGTGGGCTTCCTCCTCTTCATCCTGGTGGTGGCGGCCGTCACTCTCTGCCGCCTGCGCGCGCCCCCGAAGAAGGGCCTGGGCTCGCCTGCCGTGCACAAGGTCTCCCGCTTTCCACTCAAGCGACAGGTAACAGAAAGTAGATACCAGGTTCCGAGCTGCCTGGCCTCCCAGACCCTCCATGGCTGCGTCTCCTGGGCTGCTGAGCTCAGGGACACCCTGCGGAGTCTGGGGACTGGGGCCCACGTGGGGACGCGGGTGTGTGTGGCGGCTGAGGCAACCCCACCCTTGTCTTTGCCATCCCCCGGGTCACTTTGTCTTCACATAGCACTATGTGGAGCTTGGACAACCCCCCCAAGCCCTGGCCAGCCCTGCCCATGCAGAGAGAGCCGCAGCCTCACCGTCCCCAGCCCCCCACCAACCCTGCCATGGTTTGGCCCTGCGGCACCAACCTGTCCCTGCCGACCCAAGCAGGTGTCCTTGGAGTCCAACTCGTCCATGAACTCCAACACACCCCTGGTACGCATCGCCAGGCTGTCCTCAGGGGAAGGCCCTGCGCTGGCCAATGTCTCCGAGCTGGAGTTGCCTGCTGACCCCAAGTGGGAGCTGTCCAGGGCCCGGTCAGTGGTGGCGATGGGACCTTGTGTGCCGGGGCGGGGGGCACATATGGGGTGCAGCCTTGCGGTGGGGGAGGAGGGATCCCTCAGAAGCCTGACTGGATTCCAGTCAGAGGCAGGTGGGAATTGGCTCCCTGTATAGGGTGGCCACCACTGGACGTGGTGCTGGGGCCAGAGAAGGCTGGGCCAGGGACCCTGCAGGCGGGGGGCACCCCTGCACAGTGCTCCATCTGGAGGGCCCCGCACAGTAAGAGGCTGGAGGGCCAGCGTTTTCCATTCTCATGAGCAAGGTTGTGGGGGCACATATGGAGGGCTTCCTGGAGGCAGTGGCACCGAGCCTCTGAAACGGCCTGGGACAGAGCCTGGAGCAGGGGGCGTGCTCATGGCTTTCCATCTCTGCTGCCAGGCTGACCCTAGGCAAGCCACTTGGGGAGGGATGCTTCGGCCAGGTGGTCATGGCGGAGGCCATTGGCATCGACAAGGACAGGGCTGCCCGGCCCGTCACTGTGGCAGTGAAGATGCTCAAAGGTGAGGGAGGGGTGGGCTGTGGCGGGAGGGTCCTGTCGGGGCTGGAGCAGCAGTCCCTAAGGTGGCCTCCCTGCTTTACAGATGATGCCACAGATAAGGACCTGTCAGATCTGGTGTCTGAGATGGAGATGATGAAGATGATCGGCCGCCACAAGAACATCATCAACCTGCTGGGGGCCTGCACCCAGGGCGGTAGGTGCCGTGGCAGGGGCAGGGGGCTCGCGGCCCGTTGGGGGAGCCTTCTCTGAGGCTCCTGTGCCCCCAGGGCCCCTGTACGTGCTAGTGGAGTACGCGGCCAAGGGTAACCTGCGGGAGTACCTGCGGGCACGGCGGCCCCCAGGCCTGGACTACTCCTTCGACACCTGCGGGCTGCCCGGGGAGCAGCTCACCTGCAAGGACCTGGTGTCCTGCGCCTACCAGGTGGCCCGGGGCATGGAGTACCTGGCCTCCCAGAAGGTAAGCGGGGGCGGGAGGGCGGGCACAGGCCCCTCGGCCAGTGGGGGCCCCGTGGGAGCCTCAAACCCCCCCACCTTCCCCCAGTGCATCCACAGGGACCTGGCCGCCCGCAATGTGCTGGTGACCGAGGACAATGTAATGAAGATAGCGGACTTCGGCCTGGCCCGTGATGTGCACAACCTGGACTACTACAAGAAGACCACCAACGTGAGCCCGGCTAAAAGCAGGGGTCGGTCGGGTGGGGGGCTAGGGAGGGCTCCGCCTGCCCATAGGAGGGCCCCTGACCCAGTGTGCCCCCTTCCCCCGCCCAGGGCCGGCTGCCTGTGAAGTGGATGGCACCTGAGGCCTTGTTTGACCGGGTCTACACCCACCAGAGTGACGTGTATGTAGTCTCCTAGATCCCGAGGAGGGCCAGGGGTCGGGAGCTGCGGGGAACGTGGGACTGTGTCCAGGGGACGCAGGACACCGTTGGGAGCCTCCTGGGCCCTGGCCCGTCACCCCTGCGCTCCGCTGGGGGTCTGCTCAGGGAGGCAGGCTGACCGTCCTGTGCTCCCCACCAGCTGGTCCTTTGGGGTCCTTCTCTGGGAGATCTTCACCCTGGGGGGCTCACCGTACCCCGGCATCCCCGTGGAGGAACTCTTCAAGCTGTTGAAGGAGGGTCACCGCATGGACAAGCCGGCCAACTGCACACATGACCTGTGAGTGTCCCCACTCGCTGTCTGCAGCTGGCAGGGTTCCCAGGGGGTGCAGGCAGGGCTGGGGGCAGGCTGGGAGCCTTTCCCAGCTGCCACCCCCCCCCACTCCCTCTCAGGTACATGATTATGCGGGAATGCTGGCATGCTGTGCCCTCCCAGAGGCCCACCTTCAAGCAGTTGGTGGAGGACCTGGACCGTATCCTTACTGTGACGTCCACAGACGTGAGTGCCGCCCTTTTCCCCTGCCCATGCTGTGTGGGGGACGTGGCATTGACCTCCACCCTCCCACAGGAGTACTTGGACCTGTCTGTGCCTTTTGAGCAGTACTCACCAGGCGGCCAGGACACCCCGAGCTCCAGCTCCTCAGGGGACGACTCTGTGTTTGCCCACGACCTGCTGCCTCCGGCCCCCACCAGCAGCGGGGGCCTGCGGACGTGAAGGGCCAGCGGCCTACAGGCCGAGCCCCCACCACTGTTGAGAGTGGACACCAGCTCCCCCCGACCCCGTGCTGCTGGTGGCATGCTGTCGACCACTGGGGCCCCTTCGCCTGGGCCCGAGCCTGGGCCAGACAGACAATGGACAGACACGTGTGTGTGTGTGTGTGTGTGTGTGTGTGTGTGTGTGTGCGCGTGTGTGTGTGGGTGTGAGTCTTGAGGCCCCCGGCACAGGGATCCCTGGGGTGCCACCCTGCTGTATAGTGACCTCCTGGCCACCAGCGCCGGCAGCACCAGGGGGACAAACGTAGAATGTAAAGGGGTTCCTCCAGGAGCTCCTCAGGACAGGGAACCGGGCCCCTTCCCCAGGCTCCCTTCCCCCCACACATCCATTGCCTCCCAGGGGGGGGGGGGGGGGGGGGGGTGCGGCCAGGCTCTGGCATGCAGTGTGGACCAAGGCCCCTAGGGCTGAGCCTGCGGGGTAGCCCCTATGCGGCAGGCCTCCGCCCCGCGCCACCTTGTGCCTGGGGATGCATGTGAGCACCCCCCCCCCCCCCGCCAGCCTGCCCCATGTCCCACCCTGGTTCCTTGGAGGCTAAATTACGGGTACCTGAAGGCAGGAGCCTTTACCTTCTCTCCGAGAGGTTCATTCCAGAAATGAGTGTACATTTATATAAATAGAAGCTGTGTGTCGGATACATACATGCCTATATATATGCATATCTATATGGAAAAAAGGCTGGTGTGGCCGGCACAGGACCCCGGGGGCCCAGGGAGCCTCCCCGAGGGATTTGCTGTGGAGACAAGCTCAGACACCAGCACACCACGGGGTGGCTTTTCTGACAGTTTTGTTTTAAAAATTGTACCTGGACCTGTATATTTGTAAAGCTATTTATCGATCGCCCAGAACCCCTGACCCCTGCCCCACACTCATAGTGTTGAGACAGCCGCATGGCACAGAGGTTTCAGTTTTAACTTATTAACCGCAGAGAAGGGACCCTGGGGTTGTGATCGTGCCAGGCGTGGCCTGCCGCCCCCCCGAAACCCAGCCAGTTCCTTTGTGCCCTCAAGGGTTGTTCATAGTTTGAGGTGATTCTAGTGAGGTGTTTTGTTTCCTTTGGCCTTCTTTTGCAAGGGAATTAGATTTCTATAGGGTTTTTCTTTAGGAGATTTATTTTTTGGGACTTCAAAGCAAGCTGGTATTTTCCTCCAAGTTCTAATTGCCATGTGCTCTGGGTGGGGAGGTGGCTTCCGGTGGGGGCCAACCCTGCACGCAGGCTTCGATGTTATTAGATGTTACAAGTTTATATATATCTATATATATAATTTATTGAGTTTTTACAAGATGTGTTTGCTGTAGACTTAACACTTCTTGCGCAATGCTTCTAGACTTTATAGCCCGGACTGCCGCCTTTCAGAGCTTGCAAGAGAAAGCAGTGAATTCAGTTTTGTTACTTTTTGTACTGTTAATGGCCCAAATTTGGGGGCCTTTTTTTTTTTGCTCATCAGCTGGCCAACCGGGCAGTGGTTCAGGGTGGTCTTTGTTCTCAGGGGCCCCTCCTCCCCTGCCTTATGGGAGCCAAAGGTGTTGGCCCAAACTGGCAGATGTGCTTTCCAGAAAATAAACGGAGTCAACTGGTTCCTGTCCTGGTTCGGTGCCTTGTTGTTTCCGGCCCTCTGGAACCCTAGGCAGTTCAGCGTCCTTAATGTCCACCTGGGACAGGTCCTGTCATCTGCCCTCCCCACCCCAAGGAGGTAGGGGTCCCCAGCTGCTGGCAGAGACTGGGACTGGCTGCCTGGGGTCACAAGCCCAGGTCCTGGCTAGGACAGGACGATCCTGGGCAAAGCCAGGGTGCGGGTGAGGATGGTCCACTGTGTGCAGCTGCATGGGGGTCCAACCTCAGGGCCATGTGTGGTCTTCACGGTCTGAGGTCCCCAAGGGCAGGGAATGGTGGCAAGGGGGTGTCCAGGGGATTGGCAGTGAGAGCATCCTGGGGTGTGGCTGAGCAAGGAGGAAGGCCGGTCCTGCTAAGCCCCCTGGCTGCCCCCAGCTCCTGGATTCTAGGTAGGCTCTGGGGGTCCTGTGCAAACACCTGCAGCGGCTTCTGAGGCTTCCCTCCCCCCTGCACACCCTACCTGCTGGCATCCGCGGTTACCTGGGGAGAAGAAGCTGGTTTCTAGCTGGGTTCCCCTCATGGAGCCACATGTCAGCAAAGCTCTCACCTGGCCCCTGATTCAGCCAGACCCAGGGAGAGTGCTGTCTGCCTTGGGGGCCACACTCTAGCTCCTGGATGCTTACCCCATCCCAGGCCTGCTACCCCACCCTTGGGCTTCAGCTGCACCCCTGCATTCCACCATTCCTGCGACTTTGGGCAGAGGCTGCATGCTGACCCTTAGCTAGTTGGGGCACTGAGGACCCAGTGACAGGATCTGGTCCCCTCTGCTCTGAGTTCTCAGTCTGAGGGAGTGGGGACACCAATCAGGGCACCCACCCACGCCAAACCGGTGGGGGTAAGTCTGGGAAGCCTTCCTAAAGGAGGTGGCAGTGCCCAGGCTAGATGGTGAGGCTAGAGAGGAATCAGGGACAGGCAGCCAAGCACAAACTTGGCCCAGGTCCTCTCTGGCGCCCAGTGCTGTGTAGGGCCCCTCTCCCTCCTTCCTCTGCTGACCCCTGGTCTGGTCCCACCGGAGAGGACCGCTCTGGGTTAACCAGCCACCTGGCTGTGTCAACTTTTAACTCTGGCTTCTCAGAAATTCGCTCCTGCTGTAGCTGTGTCCAACTCACTTTCCGAGTCTGGGGCTTCCCTGGAAGGGAGGATCTGAACCCGGTGGGTGACACCCCCCGCCCCCATACCGCGACCCCACTCGGAAGCTCTCCCTGCCTCCGGTCCAGCCTGCCAGAGACCTAGTGTTCTTGGAGTTGCCAGCACTTGGGGAGATGGGGGCCGATGGGGGTGCAAGTGTGCGCTGCTGGCCCCAGGCTGGTGGGGAGGTGGGGAGAGCCCAGAAGAGACCCGGCTGAGGGGGGCCCGGCAAAGGGTGATGGCGGGGGTAGGGGAAGCTGGTGGGGGGCTTGTGCAAGGGGCAGAAACTTGGGAGGCGGGCGAAGCGCGGGCCGGGAGCGCCCTCTAGTGCCGCCCTCAAGCATTCCCGTCAAGTCCCCAGCCCCTCGCCCCCGCGGTCCCGCGGGGCTCCAGGGACGCGCTCCGGAACGGGGGCTAGGCCTCCCGGGGAGCTGCGAGTCTTGCGGACGCCGGACCGAGACCCCGGGCGGGACGCGGGCGGGCAGACGAACGGGCCAGGCCTGCAGGTTGGGGCACTGGACAGGCAGGCAAGGGCAGCCCTGCACCTCCGCGTAGCCGGGGAGCCTCCCCGCCCCTCACCTGCCGGTCCCACCCACTCCAGGCCCCGCCCCTCGCCGGCCGGTCCCACCCACTCCAGGGCCCCGCCCCTGTCCGGCTACACCTGTGCCGCAGCACCTGCGACCCCGCCCCTCCCCGGCCGGGCTCGCCTCCTCCTGCAAGCCCCGATGCCAGTCCCCGAGTGTCTTCTGAATCCCCGGGCGGATGGGGTCCGACCCAGACCCGGGCAGGCCTCCGTGGCGGCTCAGGGAGAGAGGCATCCACAAGCCACCCGCCCTCGAAGGGTGTAGAGCTCCCCAGTTCTCGGAGCTCCAGGCCCCGCCCTTCACCTTTCCCCCTCGCTGCCGGGGTTGGCTCCTTTCCTGGATCCCGCAATCTTAACTGTCAGCTGCCGCCCACCAGCCGTACACCCAGCGTCCTCCTCCCCGGCGGGTAGACGCACACACTCGGCCGCAGCTGCCAAGGTCTTCGGGGTCGCAGCCCTACACGGAGCACACTTGCAGCCTGCCCGCGTGGGCCGGCTCCAGTCGCCCTCACCACAATGCAGTGAGAGGTGTTTTAAATCCAGAACTCTTCTGGTTGTCCTCAGCCCAGAAGAGCTCCTGGCCTTTCCCCCCTTCCCTGAGCTTTTTGGGGGCACAACGGTGTCGTATTGGAAGGCCCTGCTTTCTGGATATGCTGGTGCTCCTGTGGGGTCGTTAGACTTTACTGGCACAGCAAGGGGCTGTGGGGGGGTGGGGGGGTGAGGCACAGCAAGGGGCACATGGCTAGCAGCCCTCGCCCCCAGTTGTTCCAGGGAATGGTGCCCGGGCTGGGAAGCTGCAATGCTAAATTCCAGCGTTTCTTCAGGCCCACCAGCTGGAATTCTCCCTCAACACCTTGAGGGGATGGAACCTCCTCCTGAGAAGACCGGGGGAGTGGCTTTCTCCTTCCTGGTGGGAGAGTTGGCACCGGCACCGGCACCAGCACCAGCCGGCTGGCCAGACAGAAGACCACTGCAGGGGTGGGCTCTTTGTTTACAACCCATTCTCCATGTTTCACACTCACTCTTTCCTCATTCTGGTCAGGAGTACCCTGTCCCCAGGACTCTAGAGCCACCTCCTTAAGCAACCCCCCAGCACCCCTCATCATCCCCAGAACCCTGGTGTCTTTCCGTGGCCTTCTGAACTGTGGAGACGAGAAACACGCTCCCGACCAGGCCCCTGACTCCCCTGAGGGCATGTAGGCGCCTGCCGGGGCATTTTAAAGAACCTGGATGGAGCTGTTGGCCCAGGGCCCAGGCCAGGGGGCAGGCAAGAGCGGAGACCTACCAGTCCTCCACTCACACCTGCACCCACAGAAATAAACTCTCCCACGCGGTTCTAGAGCGGCGTCCGAGCTCCCAAGACCTACACGGCAGAGGAAACACAGCCAAGGCTGGCCTCAGGGACAAATGGGAGACTAGTGAGGGTGGCCCTTGGGCAGGGTGCAGGCAGGGTGTCAGGACTCAGCAAAGGTGGAGGGATCCCACACAGAGCCCCATGCAGCCTGGTGCCCATGGTGAGGCCACTGGAGACGGTGGAAGTCCGCAGCTCAGAGTGAGGCGGCCTGTCTACTGAAGGGACCTGGGAGGCGGGGGTCATCGTTGTGTCTGTCCTGTCTGCCTGGCAGCCCTCTCAGCTCTCTACTGGGGGGTAGAGTGCAGGCAGCCCTAGCCAGCTCTCTGGGCCCTGTCCAGGCTTGGGGAGCGGGCTGTAGTGGAGGGATGGCCCCTGCATCATCAAGGACCCCCTCAGTGGAGTGCACACCTTTGGGCATCACCGTCCCCACTCTCAGGAGTCCTCAGAGTCCTCAGAGTCTTTCCCAATGGAATTGGGCCCTCCTGGGTGATCCTTCAGCCGGGATCCCAGTCCTGTCTCCCCAGGTCCCACAGCATCCACTGAGGGCTGGGGTCGGGGGAAAGCCTGGTCAGGCAGTGGCCTCTTTCCCAGTCTGGACAAAGCAAGCAGTGCACAGTGGACAGGTCATCACGACAGTGCTTTATTAACCCTCCTCCGGACATCACACTGAGCGCCTACCCGCCGCACGGGGGTCCGACTGGGGGCACAGTCAGACAGGACGTGAAGCCAGTGTGCAGCGGAGGCTACCTGGGCATGGTTCCGCCAGGCGGACATCCATCTGGAACCTGGCCTCCCAGCAGCACAGCCACACCCACGGGCCACGGACCACCCCCTTCCGCCGCAAAGATAGAAATGGACCCCCAAGTGGTCACAAAGGCAGACATTCCAACGATTCAGATGGCTTCCACCTTGACTTCTGATGTGTCATACAGTTCAAAGATCCTACTTGGAGCTATTATAGGAACATTAACTTAGCATTTTAATAAAAACACTATTTCTAAAAAATGACATTTATACACAGCCGGGGGGGTGGGGTGGTGGTGGTTCTCAGGTGCAGCCGGCCCAGGGCCGCACTGTGAGAACCACCGCCTGGAGGTTATTCTTTAGAAATTACAAAGTGCCCTTCATTTTTTAAAAAAGTCTAGATTTCGATATTCCAAAAAGTCTGGATTTCGATATCCACATCTAGATGTGGATCTAGAAGCCACACGCTATCTTCCCGAATCCCAACTACAAGAGCGGGTGTTTAAAACGTGGAGGATGAAACCCGTGCTAAGAACTCTTGCTTCCTTCTCAAGGGGTGTGGACACCGCAGGCCCCTCCGGAGGTGACACAGGAAGGCCGAGGGAGCCACCCCTGCAAGCCACACTGTGCAGAATGGCTTTAGAGACTTAGCGCTGCTGTGCCTGCACCGGGACCCAACTCTCTGCTGCAGCTAACAGCTCAGGACAGGAAGATCCCCCACATCAAGGGGGGCCTACCGCAGGATCGTTGCCACAGGGGCCAACACCGGAGGGGCCCCGGGCCCTCGGCAAGCCTGGCAGCATGGGGGCAGGGTTTGGAGCGGCGAGTGTCTCCCCTGGAAGACGCAGACAGCAGGGGGCGCAGCGAAGGGGCTAGCCGTGGTGGTGACCACACCGTGGGGCTGCTCAGGACGCCAGGCCAGGGCGGCGAGGGTGTAAACGGGATTTGGGCACAGCTGACTGGGTGCCAAAGAACTGCTCGCTAGAAAGACAGCCGCCATTCGCAGGGCCCACGAGCGGCCCCAAGCTTGTGCACCCACTTCCTACAGCTCAATATCATACCACTAAAGGAAGTGTAAGGTAATTCATAAATATTTTAATTAGCATCTAGAATATATATACTTCTTTCTCAAATAATCGAAATAAAACCCCTTTAGAACCCAACTGTTACTTTACAAAGGTTTACATTTGAGAATACAGAATTTTATTCCTATTTTGTCAAGTTTCCTTTTTAATGGCTGAGTAAAACATTTCAAGTAATTTAGAAGCCATCCTTCCTGGGCCCTCATGCTCCTGTCCTGGGTCACCTGGCCACTCTGTTCCTAGGTCTTCCAAACCTATGCCTGCATTCCCCCAAGAAAACGTTCTTGCCCATAACAGACCTGGTGTCTGAAGGACAGGTCTGACGGAGCTGAGACCACAGCCCTAGCCCCCATAGAGCACCCCTACCCGAGCTGCCGGGGGTGCTGAGATGGCCAGACGCCAAGCCCATGGATGCTGCCCCACTCCAGCTGCGGGGTGCGCCAGGCGAGCCCGACATCCCGAAGCCCGAGCGCTGGGCCGGCCCCCCTCCAGGGGTGCCGCCTTTCTGAAAGCCCCTCAGGATGCCCCACCCCGGGAGCAGGAGCGCAGCCACCGGCCAATGGGTCCAGAAAGTCTAAGAGCAATGCTACGGCAGGCGTGTATGCCCGGAGCGCCCCTCACCGTCCCTGGATGCTCAGCACGATCCACTCGGTCACCCACGGGGGCAATGGCATGCAGACCACCCAAAAGGAGACACTTTCTGAAAGCCACGACACCATGATCAGTCAAGTGGAAAGCCTTACTTTCTAAGGGCTTCATGAGCATCTCTCCCAGCATAACTCTCACGTGCTGTTACAGGGAGGACGCACAGTGGTGTGCAAACATCCGGTACTAGTCAGCTGGTTAAAGGGTTAGGGCCACGCCAGAGATTAAACCAAGCAAGAGCTGGCGTCACAGGAGGCCTGCACAAGGTACCACGTCCCTGTCGCAGATCTGTGCTTGTCCAGAGGCCAAAGCATCCCACTTGTGCCACAGACGACTCTGGAAATGTGCAGGAATCACTGCTACGTAGGCTGCCGGTCAGGACTCCAGGTCCGCAGATAACAGGCATGTCTTCTCTCGAGCCACGGTGGGCTGTGCTTCTGTCCTCCCCATCTGTATGCCTCAAGCTCCACAGGCATGGGGCGTCCACACAGCAGACCCTTTCTCCTTCTGGGACAGGCACCAGCAGGGTACGGCGCACGCTGGAAGGGAGGCACCTTCCTGCCCTGGACCCACCTCCGGAGCCAGGAAGCCGGTGTACAGCCATGACTCCCCGGCCATCGGCGGGCTATACATGTGGCCACCATGGCTGGGGCTACCACAGCTGGGGCCACGGAAGCATCGTGCCACTCTGTGAATCCAGACATGATTCCCTGGAAGGGTTTGGGATTCCAGACTGAATGAATCTTCATGGAATGATGAAAATTAAAAATTACTTGATTATGGAAGTTTGATTTATTCCAGACAAAATATTAGGTTTGTCACTAAGAATCACCTCAAAGCCTTCACTAGCACAGCAGGGCCCGGCAACCGGCACTGTGGGACGGAGGCCAATACGGGAGGTGCCCCAAGGTGCCCAGGACAGGGGCAGGCCCTAATTCTTCACTTCGGCGGCCTCTTTCTCAGCCTTCTCCTTGGCCTTCTCCTTCTCCTCCACCTTCTCCTCCTTTTCCAACATGGCCACGATCTCGGCCACCTGGCTGGTGGAGATGTGGATGTCCTCTTTATCCACCAGCTCGATCACCTACACACACGAGAAAGGGACGAGGGGCTCAGGGGTGACCCTGCCCCCACACAGCGCCTTCCCAGCAGAGCATGCAGGGGAGGTGGAGCCCAGCTCCTCCATCCCAGCAAGAGGACCACTGGGGTCCTTCCGCTGCCTTGGTTCTGCAGTACCAGACCTCCAAAGCCCGAGGCCAGGTTAAAGCTATGAGGCAGGGGCGCCTGGGTGGCTCAGGGATTAAGCATCTGCCTTCAAATCAGGATCTGATCCTGGGGTCCTGGGATCAAGCCCCATGCCGTGCTCCCTGCTCAGTGGGGACCCTGCTTCTCTCTCTGCCCCTCCCCGTTTGTGCATTGTCAAATGAATAATAAATTTTTTTTTTCTTTAAATAATAAAATCTTTTAAAAAAGCTATGAGAGAGGGGCTCATAGAGCAGGAGACACAGGCTCTGTGAGGATACAGGGGTTGGGGAGGGAGTGCGGGGGCGGCACCATGAGGCCGCAGGGTCAGGGCATGCCCTAGACAGAGACTCCTCAGGAATCTCTCACCCCCGTGGCTCTGGGTGTGCAGGGCGAGAGCATCTGAGCTGCCATCCACAGCATGGAAGGGGCCCCAAGGAAGGGGCAGCTGGAGTGGGCACAGGCCTCCCAGCCTCTGCTGCTGCCAAAGTGAAGCCATCAGCATGTGCTCCTGGTCCTTCAATAGGACCCCAGTCAATTAGCACCTATGCTCGGTAAACCTGGGGATAACCACTAACCAGCTAGAGACCAGAAGCCGTGCGAACAGCCAGGAGAGTGCACCCTCCGCAGAGTTCCTCTCATCAAGGTGGAATCCCATTCCCAGTCTCCTGAGCTGCCCAACCCCTGGCCCCAGGGACCCCAGTGCTTCGCTCAGCCCTCCTCAGGGTTCAGGCAGCACCTGCTAAAGTCTGGCCCGGAGGACAGCCTGACACATCCCCTCCCTCTGAGTCTGCCCTAGACACCCCACAGCTATTGCACTCTCCTGACTGTGCCAAAGCCCCACCAGAGGACGCAAGAGGCTTAGTGTCCAGTCAAAATGCAGACGGGCTGCTCTAGGTGCACATCCTGACTAAGCCAAGGGTTTAGAGGACAGAGACGGGGTACATGTGGAAAATATCCCCCCCAGACCCAGCCATTGGCTGGGCCAGGCAGCCCTGACTTGGTCCCAACTCACCTTGACAAGGTCATCGATGTTGATCTTGCCGTCCTTGTTTTCATCCAGCGCGGAGGCCAAGCTGATGAGCTTGTTTTCTGGAATGTGCTTGATCTGCTTCATGGCACTGATGAGCTCAGCGATGCTGATGACAGTCTCCCTAGGGGTTGGGGGGGACAGAGCCTGCCTGTGGCACAGCCACACCCACAGCCCCACCAGGCCTCCTAAGGGTCAGCCTTAACCCAGGCAACCCTCCCTCCAGAGCTCCCCAGCCCCTGCCTTTGGGAATTCCCACCCAACTTGGACACAAACCCAGAATTCTTCCTTTGGTCCCAGGTCTCCCTGGGCACTGCCCCCCAGGAAGCCTTTCCACTGCTGAGGACAGAGCCTCATGGTTCCTGGGCAGTGGTCCTCAGGCCTGTGTGTGTAGTGGCCTGGGGGGCAGGGGCCGAGTATGGCTGTGCTGCCCTCTGACCGAGGAGGGCAGGTGGGCTGAAACAATGACACAGCCCAGCAGGTCAACTCAGGAAGGGCACGGACCTCGTCTGGGGGTGAAGGCCCCCCAACTTGGGGACAGCAGGAAGTCTACAGCCAGCCCTCCTTCCCTCTTAGAGATGCAGGCACTCAGAGCACAGTGCCCGGCCCATACGCACACTGGTTAGCAGCCCGACAGCTCCTCACTCACACGATGACCTCCAGAGTGGCGGCAACACTGAGCGCCTATGTGTAGGGGCTTCAGGAAGAGAGGTGGCAGGGGATGGTCCAAGGGAGCTATATCCTAGGCACATTCTGGAAGGACCAGCTTGATGGCAGTCTGGGGACAGATGTGGCCTATAGTGCCTGGAGAGTAAGGGTTGGGGGCGGGGAATAGTGGTCCTGACATTGGCCAAAGTGCGCATGTGTGTGCCTGTGTGTATGCGTGCGTGTGCAGGTGTACGTGTGTGCATGTGTGTGCGTGTGTGAGCAGAAGAGAGGACCCCAAGAGCTCCTTCAGTAAAACGGTTAGCGACAAGTGGAGATGGAGATGGGGCTAGGCTTCTGGCTGGAACCATGGGGTGAAAGCTCAGGGCTTGGACACCAGGGCCAACAAGTGCAACTTCAGCTCCCAGTGCCCAGCATCGGGGCCACGCTCACCCTGCAGGTGGCTGCTCGGCGGTGGGACCCAGCCTGCCAGCCTCTGCGCCCGCCTCCAGCTGTGAGAGCAGGCTATCGATCTGCCCGATCATCTGCTGCACCCTCTTTGTCAGCCTCTTGCTGGCTTTCGACTCCTCTACATAGATTTCTTCGCCGGTCTTCGAAAGCTCCTTCTGGATCTCTTGCAAATCCTAACGAAATTATGGAGTCGTAAAAGACTGTCTTTAAAAAAATAAAATAAAAAGGACCCATACAACTCTGTTTACCTTGTAAAAGTAGTTAAATTAACCCAAAGGTAATAAATTCCAGGTTGCGAATTGAGCTGCACAATCATGTCTGCACCTTTCATACAAATCACTTTTTTTTTTTTTTTTAAAGATTTTATTTTTTTATTTGACAGAGAGAGATCACAAGTAGACAGAGAGGCAGGCAGAGAGAGAGAGAGAGAGGGAAGCAGGCTCCCTGCTGAGCAGAGAGCCCGATGCGGGACTCGATCCCAGGACCCTGAGATCATGACCTGAGCCGAAGGCAGCGGCTTAACCCACTGAGCCACCCAGGTGCCCCTAAATCACTTGTTTTTGCAAACTCAAATATGGTCTGTGTTGCAAAGGAAATAGTATCTATGTGAAGCTCAACTTTCTTTATATTTGTTAAAAAGAATAAATAGATGGATGAAAAAATTGGGGAATAGAAGATGCCTTCTTAAATCCCAAGTCATGACCGTCCTCATAAGCAGGCACTACAGGGAAGGATGGAAGATGGGGCTGGGAATGAGGCGAAGGGCTCAGCATTTCTGGTGAACCCCGGATTTCCAACAGAGAACCACTGTGTCAACAGGCCTGCCATGAACATGGCTGATTATTTTCACCAATCTCAAAACTAGTCATCTTTTCCCAATGGATCTACGAAAACAGTTCTTTCATGAAGTAGGCTCCACAGCTCCCATGGGGCTTAAGCTCATGACCCTGAGATGGAATCACACACCCAACTGAGCCAGCCGGGCGCCCTGAAACAGCGCTTTCAAATCAGATTTGGAAGTAACATTTATAAAACAGACAGGTTTTCCTTTAAAAAACGAACAGGGCACCTGGGTAGCTCAGTGGATTAAGCCTCTGCCTTTGGCTCAGGTCATGATCCCAGGGTCCTGGGATTGAGCCCCACATCGGGCTCTCTGCTCAGCAGGGAGCCTGCTCCCCCGCCCACCCCTCTCTGCCTGCTTCTCTGCCTGCTTGTGATCTCTGTCCAATAAATAAATAAAAAATCTTAAAACAACAACAACAACAACAAATAAATCAATAAATGAAAAAAGTTAGTGTGTAAGAAAGAAATGTCTTCCAAGGAAACATGACTGCAACGAGGATTTCATTTATCAAGCGACTAGACTGCTGGTCTGGTCCCTTCATGGGCCTATGGACTGCCAGGGTAAGCAGCCCATGCCAGGAGCAAAGAGCCCGGGCACTCAGCTGCACAGAGACCACTGGCTGGCCCAGAAGGGGGCAGAGGACATCCCCAGGACACTGCCGCCCACCTCGCTGTAGTCCTGCACATCCTCCTTGAGCAGCTCCAGCTCTTCCTTCTCCTTGGTCAGGGACGACTTTTGCTCTTTCAGCTTCGAGCAGGCATTGCTGAGTATGTCGATCTCCTCTTTCGTTATTTCCTCTTCCTGCAAAGAGGACACACAAGCGCCCTAACAGAAACCTGGCTGGAGGAAAATCATTACTGACCCCCCACCTCCAGAGTACTCAGCAGCTCTTCTGTCCACACCGTCTGCTCCTGACGTGCACACAGAGGCCAGCAGACACACGCACAGTCCCCATCCTTGCCCCCACGTGCCCAGGTGTGCCTGTGCCACCACGCATGCAAGCCCAGGACACCATCACCAACTGACAGAGACCTGTCGGCCACCCAAAACCTTTCTGTGCCCAGGCTGGCTCGGAGCTGCTCTCCAGCAGCTCAAACACATCCCAGACGGTGAGCTCATGCAGGTAGGACATCGTCCCCCCGCCTCACTGGGAGCCCCCCTCCCCACCTCTGTGTTGTCCTGGGCCTCCAGGGGCCGAACAGCTTCCCAGCCAGAGGACAAACCAAACCTGCTCCTCCACCACAGGCCATCCTAGCTCCTCTCAGTCTGCACGCATGTTCTAGAACAAGCCTGCCCACTTCCACACCAAGCCTGCTGGGATGCTGATGGGTCCAGACATGGGCATCAGCGGCAGAATGGACACCTCACGAGGACCCCAGCACACACAAACGCAGAACACCCGTTGGAGGTAAGGAACCTCAGCGGCCCCTCAGCATTTGGCGGTACAGTGCAGTTGCGATACTGTCAGACTCAGCCCAGGGGCTCCCTGCAGGGACCGTCCGCCATACTGAGACTGCCGGTCGCTTGCTCATCAACGGCCCAGAGAAGCGGCGATCATTTTCGGCTGCTCACACCCTCTGCGGACAGGCAGTTTCGCTCCCCCCTTCCGACTGGGTGCTCTCATTCCCCTCCTCTAATTGTGCTGGCCAGAACCTCGGCACATTGCTGAACGGGGCAGCCAGTGCGGATGCCAGGGACCGAGCGAGCTGCAGCTATTTCCACAGAAGCTCCCCGTCGGGTGAGAGCGTTCTCCTCGACTCGCTCGCTGGGAAATTTTTTTTTTTTTTTTTTTTTTTTTAATCAGAACAGATACTGGATTCTGTGAAGTGCTTTTTCTGCATTTATCGAGATGCTCATACGTGGTTTTTCTCTTCATTCTGTCAATACGCTCGTTATACTGACTGTTGTTTTGTATTCCCAGGAGATCACGATGTATTAGCCTTTTCACAGAATAGCTGCGTCTGATTTACTAAGAGTTGGTTCAGAACTTGTACATCTGCGTCCCGAAAGATATGGCTGTGCAGTGCTCTCCCAGCGATCTGGTACTGGCATCAGCTAACGCCCATCTCAGGAGGAGCTGGAAACGGTCCCCCTCTTCGGCTTTCTGCGAACACTCTGTGGAGCACTGAAGGATCTCCCTAGAAACTTGGGGCCTGTGAAGCCACATGGGTCTGGCTTTCCCTAGGCTTTCAGCCACAAGCTCAATGTCCTTACCCAAGGGAGAACTAATCAGGCTCTCTGTGCAGCCCCAGCAGACGGCCAGGAGAGGTAAAACCTATGAGGTCGCACTGCAAATGGGGACGGAGGCACTTGCTTTTCTCACTCCTTACAGTAACTTTCCAGGGAACAAAGGCTCGTAGCTGTCAGTTTTGTAAAGGTTTGTGTTTCTTGCTAAGAAATCCTCACCAAACCTCAGTTCTTCTGACCGGTCTAACTGCCCTTTCACATTATCCGTTGGAAAGGGGTTGCATCTGTTTCCATGAAGACAGTCACTGTCCCAGCTCTATTTAATAACAAGTGCCCCTTCTTCCCGAGCTGCATTCCATGGGCCCAGCAGGGCTCCATCTCTGCTCAGCTGTCCATGTCCCAGCCTTCCACCCCCTTAAAAATGACCCTGACCCCTCCCTGAGTCACCCTTTGAGCCCAGCTTGGTCCCAGATTCCTGGGACCCTATTCCTCCCAACCTCCTCGATGTGTCCTTACCAGTACATCTGTTTCCAGAATGGCCCTGGCCTCCCACCTCACAGGCCTGTCCCACACACCTTCCTCCACCCAAACACATGGCCTCTGAGAACCAGAGTCTTAGGCAGCTGCACCAGCTCGGATCTGCTACCCCGAGTCTTCTTGCAACAGCGGTCTAGATCCTCCCTGAGACCAGCTCTCCCTGCGGCCTGCCACAGTGGGGCCTTCCTTCCCCACGGGCCTGGAGAAGGCTGGCATTCCCCCTCCTCCCGGCAGCTCCACCCTGAGACACCCACAGGGGAGCTTTTCCTTCCAGCTCTGCCCCACAACTGCTCCTACTGAGCCACGGACGACCTCACCCTCCCCATTAGGGGTCTGTCTTCAGGCCTCCCCCACCCAGCCCTCAATGCTCCTGATGAGGCCCACCCTCCCCTGGAAACAACTCTCCCCACTAGGTATAGGCATGGTGGGAGCACAAGTGGTTCCTCTACAGCCTCGTCTCTCCTCCGGCCTTCGAACGTGGAGGCCACCGTGTCCCGGCCCCTCTGGGACCTCACTTGAATTTCCCCCACCCCCCACCAACACGAATCCACGGCCCTGGTCTCTCTCCTACTCCAGCTGCCAAACCGACATTGCCGTCTGTCTGAAGAGACTTCCCGTACCCAACACCTGGCAGTTCCAGACAGAAGGGGTCCCACGTGGGAAGTGGCTACCACCTGGACAGTCAGACCCCCTAGAAAGAAGTATCCTGCTAGGGTGCCCAGCACATCAGGCTGGGTGGGGATCACACCAGCTCCCCCTCCTTCCCACTGTGCAGCCACTGGGAGGACAGAGGGTCCAGGGGGCCAAGCACCAGGCACCTCCACCTTCCAGCCACTCAGGCCCAGAGTTCAGAGCATAGCTTGCCGTTCGCACAGCAACCTGGGCCTCCTGAGAACACCTCCAAGCTGCAGCCTCACCCCTTACCCCCCCACGACCATCTGCTGTCACCCTGAGCCAGGCCATGGTGCCTCTGGAACCCCCGCCCCACAAGCCAGCCCCTTCTTCACCCTCCTGTTGGGCTCCAACATGGCCTGCCTTCCGGGCCTGCGTGCATGGTTACCTTCAAGCCTTCTAGGACAGGGGCCGTGTCCTTCAGGGCCTCTGACGGCAGGGTCACCTCAGGCACTCTGGGCTGCAGCTCGGCCGCAGGCCTCCCAGGAACAGCCTCTGCCGCCACTTCCGGCTCCACTTCCTTCTGAAATGCAAGGCCACCGCCGGCTCAGCACCAAATGGCACCCCAGCTGCTGTCCTGGAGCGTCAGCGCCAGCACAGACTGAGGGCGCGTTGTCAACAGGCCGGCCACGCGCCAGTGGAGGTTTTCATGAAAGCCCGGCAGCCAGCGTTGGGGGGTCGGGGTGTCTCCCACAAGGTGTCCCCGCCAGGCTCTGATGGGCACGTTCCACGACTCATGCAGCTGTGCACTGGCACTCGCCAGGTCCATGGAGGCTCCCGTCTAACACTGTACCAGCACCTATGTCCATCCTCAGTCCTTCTCTGACAAGTGCACGAAGCTGCCCCATGGCCTCCAGAGCAAACACACCCACTGCCCAGGCCGGGGGGGCCCAAAGAGAACATGGGCACTGTGCTGTCCCTCTGCCCATTGGTGGAGCCAGCCACACTGGGCGCTGGCACCCGGGCCACTGGAGAGGCAGCCAATCCCGTCCCCTGGGCACTCCAGGCAGAAGACAGGAGACGGGCCAGAGGGACCCTCTCGACGTGGTTCCACAAACAGCTTCTAGAAAAGCTGGAGCAGACGGCCTTAGCTTGTCCCAATGCTCCGTGTGGCTCCCGCGCTGCCCAGGCAGGCACAGGGACCCGGCGGTCGCTTACCGCCGCATCGGGGCGCCGCTGCAGCTCCTTCTCCAAGTGTTCACGCCGGATGGCTGCCTCCTCCTGCAGCGTGGCCTCCAGCTTGGCCTTGTTGTCCACCTGCTCACCTTCCACTTCGGCCACCTTCACCTGGGCCTCCTTCGCCTGCACAAAGGGGAGACTATGAGGGGGTGTCTGTGGCCTGAGGTGCCCCCATGGCACCCCCAGACCACCTGCACCTGGACTCCCACTTGGGAACTCCGTCTGCTGGACATGCTGCAAGGCGGCTGAGGGGCACCTTCTGTGCTGTCACAGGAACCCTCAGCATCAGAGCGGACTGACGAGACAGTGTGGGGAGCATCCCCAGAAGTGAGAGGGCCCCCTGCCTTCCAGAGCAAGCCACAGATGCAGTCTCCTGGCACACATACCACGATCTCTGGGAGCGTCTGCAGCGTGGACTTGAGCTGGTCGGCGGGCGAGAGGGTGTCCGGGAGGTACATGGCCCGGGACAGGATGAGCAGGGATGTCGGGATCTCCTGGTGCAGGTGCAGCTCCAGCCACTGCAGTTGGGGGAAAAGATAGGCTCTGCTGGCCGCCTCCCACCGGCCTCTCTTGGGACCTGGACCCTGGGATCTTCTCTCTTACAGTTTCATGGCAGAGGGGGGCTGGAGTAGATGGACTCACTAGCTCACTCAAGGAAGGGCTCCCCAAAAACAAGACTCCTCAGTTTCTACAAGGCCCACCTACTCCTGCCTCTTAGGACCTGATGCCCACCTCAGCCAACCAAGCCTGAGATGCCCCCAGGGTCGTGAACGAGCGGAGCACTAGCAGCCTGGCCGCTAGGCTCAGAAAGCATGGAGTGTGGCGACCACACACTCTGTTAATGAACTGCTCCATTTACTAATTTTTTAATTTTTATTTTACTTTTTTTATGAGGTGGGGCAAAGTCCCAACATGGGACTCCATCTCGACCCTGAGATCACGAGCTGAGGTGTCGGCCACTCCACCAACTGCACCACTAGCCGCCCCTAAAGCTCTTCACGTCCAAGCGCCACAGATGCTTCGGGATCAGCAGCTGTGGTCTCAGAAGGCTCTCAGGGCTCTGCTGGCCCCGTGAGGGCTAGGCACTGTTGGGAGGGGTGTTAGTGACAGAAAGACAGCGTTCAAACTGACCAGACCAACACAGGGTTTGCACACAAACTGTACACAGGACAGAAGCTGAGACAAAACGGAGGACCCACGACCAGGGAAACCTACAGACTTGGACTTGCAACAGCGGCCCGCAAGCACACGTGGCCAGCTGTGCTCAAGGAAGGCTGCCCGGGGAAGACACAGGGGGACTCAGCCTGTGGAGAAATTTCCACCAGGGGACCCATATGCTCAAAAGTGCATGTGCTGAAAGAGGAGAAACAGGTGTGGACACGTCTCTGTCTACACGTGGAGGACAACCCCAGACAGGGAGTCGAGTCGGGGGTGGAGAGGGGGCGCAGCCATGCGTTAGGTCTTCTGATGTGACAGCTCAAGGGCCGTGGATGTCCCCTTCCAACATCTAACCTACACAAACTGATGCCAGCTGCAGACCTGGGCTCTGGATGCGGACCAAGGGCCCTCTGAGCTGCAGGAGAAAGCACAGCACAGCCAAAAGAGACGCTCAGGCTGGGCTGGCCTGGGTCCTAGTTACGCAGAAGGCCCTGGCCTCATAAGTTATAAGGCAGACTGGGATTTTAAGGGAGGTTAACCGAGTCCTCATCTGTCCACACAGGACCAGAGTGGGACAGTCAGGATGGGAATATCAGCCAGGAGTGAACACACAGGTACGTGAGCACACGACAGAGCCAGGCCACTGCGCACCCTCATCCAAATCCAGCTGCCCCTGGAGTTTGGGGGTGTCTTTCCACCACAAGCCCATCTACACTGGCTGGACACAGGCAAGCCCTTTAGCCACATACCTGCTTCAGTTGGTCTCTCAGACGGTCCTCCGTGACCCCGAGGGCCCGCATGCCTCGTGCCCGACATGCCGACTGCAACTCCTTGACATTCAGGCTGTCCACCCCTTCCTCAGCGATCAGCTGTAATGGAAAGTCAACTGAGCCCATGCGGAAAGGTCACTCCAGGGTTATGTGTCCTGTCAGACGCGCTCCTGATATGCCTCGCCGAGCACAAGACGCACCAGAACCACCAGGGCCTCAGCTGGGGGTCTGCAGGGACCAGAACTATCTGACAGAAGGTGGGGATTCAGGAGGCACACAGTGGCCAGGACCCCACCTCTGCCCAGGCCCTGCTCGCCACGTTTGACAGCCTCTTCCTCCTCTTCCTCAGGGTCGCCCCAGCTTTCCTCCCCATCCCCCATGGTCCTCCAGCCAAAAGGGAGAAAGGATGGAGAGCAAAGTGATGCCAACTTTTTTTTTTTTTTAATTTTATTTATTTATTTGACAGACAGAGATCACAAGTAGGCAGAGAGGCAGGCAGAGAGAGAGAGAGAGGGGGAAGCAGACTCCCTGCTGAGCAGAGAGCCCGATGCGGGGCTCGATCCCAGGACCCTGAGACCATGACCCGAGCCGAAGGCAGAGGCTTAACCCACTGAGCCACCCAGGTGCCCCTGATGCCAACCTTCTGAAGAGGTCTCCTGGCCTCAGCCCAACGTCAAGGGGACCCAAGTGAGAAGAGCGAACCGGAGTCCTAGTCCCAGAGGCCCCCTCGGCTGGCCCCTCTCGAGTCTCCCTATGACCGTGAGGCGGACAGCACCGTGACTCCCCTTCTCTGAGGTAAGCTTTCCATTCTGAGAGGACTGGAGACCAACATGCAAATGTGACAGCAGGGTTTCTGCCAACACTAAGGAAGCACAATGCTGACAGTCGTAGCATGGTGACACCACACCAAGCAGGAAAGCCTCCTGTCCCCAGGGGGACTGTGTGCTTTCACACACTCCCACCTCCTGAACCCCTGGCAACCTCTCCCCTGCTCCTTGTTTCCAGCACACGTGCAGCTTGCCACAACTTCCGGGACATCCAGGAGGACGCGGAACCTGCTCATCTGTAAGCAGACAGCCCTGTGCCAGAGACCGTCCTGCTTTAACCACTCTCCCACTCCCATGCAGCTGGATCTCTTCAGTTTGGGGTTATTAGGAAAAAGCAGTCTCTGTTTTCATTTCCCTGTCTTCCCATGGGTTCCACAGTTCCATGTGGACTTGTTTCCCATGCCTCTGAGTCCCATCTCCTTACGGGGCACGCACAGAGGTCACTCACTGTCCACATCCTCGTCCCAGTCCCGGCGACATGTAGGAACCTCAGCCCCCAGATGACCCTTGACCTCTCCCACTCACGATGCACTCGTCTCAACAACTCCTCCTTCCACGGAGAGCCACCTTGCACAGCCCCGTCGTTTCCGCTGTGACCACTGCACTTCATGCAGAAGGTAGACGAGAAGGGAAGTCTACTGGGTTTACCTGTGTTTGCTTGCCATGCTCTTTCTTCCTCATGGGCCAGGCCTTCTCCCGTCACAGCTGACCCGTGACCAACATGGGCTTAAATTGTGCAGGTCCACTCACACTCGGGTTTTCTCGACAAAGGACAGCACTAGAAATGTCCTTTCTCGTCCTTACAATTTTAGTAACATTTTCTTTTGTCTAGCTTACTCTATTTTAATACAGCACACAACACATATTACACACAAAAGAGGTCTTTGCCAACTGTTTATGACACCGGTAAGGCTTCTGGTCCACAGGAGGCTCTTAGGTAAGTTTTTGGGGGTCAGATGTCACACACTGTGGCCTAGCTGTGCCACTTGCCTGCCTACCACCAAGGGACACAGAGGCAAGGAGCTCCCTCCAGCTGTGTTTTTAATGGAGTCAAATCCCATCTTGAGCATTTTGTTTTCTTTCTCTAAGAACATAGCCTGAAACACTACAGAGCTGAGGATCATATAAAAGATGCGTTTGTAAACATCACAAAGTTTTACATACATTCACTGTGTGTTTCTGCTGCTTTCTAGGTAATTTACTTCGTAACACATTACCACCACTTGTAAATAACTTCTGTACGGTAACACCATTGCAGTTATGGATAAAGAGACTAATTAAAAAGTTACATGCGGATTTTCACCTGTGTTGGGGGGATGCGGGGTCCAGAGTCCCTAACCCCCACATCATTCAAGGTCTATGTCCCTTCCGATTACAGCTCCTCCCCCAGGCTGAGGGCAGAGGTGCTGGTGGTGAAGTTCTCTTAGTTTTCCTTCTTCTGAGAATGTCAATCCCCACCCCCGCCCCCTTACAGAATATTTTCACTGGGAACAGGCTTCTGAGTTGGCAGGGTTTTTTCCAGCAAGTGAACAATATTGCTCCACTTCCTTCCAGCCCCTAGTTTCCGCAGAGCACCTTCCCTGTGGGCCAGACACCATTCTAACGCTGCTGTTGAAATCAGCGATCTTCAGTGTTGTTCCGTTTGACAATGACTATCCTCCTGTGGACTTTTTTTTTTTTTTTGAAGATTTTATTTATTTATTTGACATACAGAGATCACAAGTAGGCAGAGAGGCAGGCAGAGAGAGAGGGAAGCAGGCTTCCTGCTGAGCAGAGAGCCCGATGTGGGGCTCGATCCCAGGACCCTGGGATCATGACCTGAGCCGAAGGCAGAGGCTTTAACGCACTGAGCCACCCAGGCGCCCCTCCTCCTGTGGATTTCTTTTTTTGTTTTGTTTTGTTTAATTTATTTTTTATAAACATATATTTTTATCCCCAGGGGTACAGGTCTGTGAATTGCCAGGTTTTCACACTTCACAGCACTCACCCCAGCACCTCCTGTGGATTTCTTTGGGTTGATCCCACCTCAGGTTCACTCAGCTTCTAAAATTTGTTGATTCAGGTATTTTACTAAATCTGAAAAGAGTTCAGCTGTTATATCTTCCAGCACTTTCCTGGTTCTGCCCTTCCTCCTCTCTTTCCAGAACTCTGACAAGTATGTGAGATGCTTTCCTTTAGTCCCCACAGGTGGCTGAAGCCCTGCTCATTTTTTTTTTTTTAAGATTATATTTATTCATTTGTGAGAGAGAGAGAAAGCACACAAGCAGGGGAAACAGCAGAGGGAGACTTCCCACTCAACAGGGAGCCTGACATGGAACTCAATCTCAGGACCCTGATATCATGACCTGAGCCAAAGTCAGTTGCTTAACCAAGTGAGCCACTCCGACGCCCCCCAATGCTCATTTTTTTCAACTGTTTTCTCAGATGTTCAGATGGGTGATTTCTATTGTCTGATCTTAAAAGTTCACTGGCCCGGTCTTCTGTCCTTTCCCTTTTGCTATATAAGGGACCTATTTTGGATTTTATTTTTCACTTCTAAATTTCCATTTAGTGGGATGCATGGGTGGCTCAGTCGGTTGAGCATCTGACTCACGGTTTCGTCTCAGGTCATAATTTCGTGGTCATGGGACTGAGCCCCACACTGGGCTCCATGCTCAGGGCACAATCTGCTTCAGGTTCTTTTTCCTTCCCCTTCTGCTCCTCCCTGTTCATGCTTGCACTCTAAAATAAAATCTTTATATGAAAAAAGAATTCCATTTGGTTTTTCTCCATTTTCTTTGCTAAGACTCGTCTTGAACGTGGCTACGGGACAGCAGCTGCTTCACAACTCTCATCTGGTGTCTCACGTCTCTGCTGCCTCCATGGGCTGCCTTTTCTCATTCACTCTGAGAGCCTTCAGTTCTTCTTCTTTTCTCTTTTTTTTTTTAAGATTTTATTTATTTATTTGACAGAGAGATCACAAGTAGGCAGAGAGAGAGGGGGAAGCAGGCTCCCTGCTGAGCAGAGAGCCTGATGTGGGGCTCAATCCCAGGACCCCAGTGGCAGAGGCTTAACCCACTGAGCCACCCAGGCCCCCCCTCCTTTTATGGAAAGATTTTAATCTCTCTTTTTTAAAGCTCCCCATGGATCCCAGTGTAGGGCTTGAACTCACAACCCTGACATCAAGACCTGAGCTGAGATCAGAAGTTGGACGACAGGTGCCCCACGAGGAGTGGTTTTCACGAAGAGTGGCTTACACTTTAAACCCAGACGTTTTAGGTATCGGACAGGAGACCCTGGATCTTGTCTTGGTATTCAATCTTCGCTGGCCCCCTCGGACACCACTCCAGCACAGGAGTGGCGTGTGACATTCTAACCAACTTTGACAGATTTTGCAGTTTGTCTGGCCATCTACTGACCAAACCAACAAGCCTACGTGGCTTCAGTCTCCCCCGTGGCCTGGCTTTCATGGGAATGCAAGAATCCTGTTTCAAACTCTCCAACCACAAAGCCCTAGCCACTCCTCCCATGTGAGGACTAAAGGCCAAGCCCCAGGTCCTCCCTCGCTCCCGTTTCCTAGTTCCCAGGTGTGGCAAGGTCTCATCTGGCCCTCAGTGGGGGCTCTGCCTCCATTTCTAGGCCCAAATGTGAGTCATAAGCTCCCTTGATGGCTGACCTCTCTGGGCTAGCTCTCAGTTATATATATATATTCCAGCCTGGAATAGGCTGGGTGCCAGCTCTTTGTTGCCAGGCCCCCATTCAGCCTCCACTGAGTCCCAGGGGATGCACCTCTGTTTCTGCTGGGTAATGGGGATTCAAGCTCCGGTCTTCCACCAGGGCTCTCCATGCCTCCTGGGCTAGGAGGAGCAGGTGGCCCAGCTGGCTCTGGACACCATCCCAGCGGGATGCAGGAGGAGCCTTGGGAATGGTCAGGTGGAGGAGGAGGTCCTGGCCCCTGCTGGCCCGCTAACACTATGCCCGGGTGAGCAGGGTGGCTCAGCACCATCGGCCGGCCTTCCTGGACATCATCCTGGCTGTGACATCCTCACAAAGGCGGAGGTCTCAGCCCTCAGCCAGCAGTACACATGGTGGGGGTGACACCATCTCCCTTGGGGTCTGGCTGAAGTACAGAAGTTACTGCCCCAAGTCCCCTGTCCTTTGAAACAGCTCCTTTCCTGTCCTCTGGCCAGACAGAGCATGCTTCTGTTAGGGTTTTTTTTGTTTACTTTTTTTTTTTCCAAAAGATTTTAATTTTAAGTCATCTCTACGCCCCACATGGGGCTCCAACCTGAAGCCCTGAGATCAAGTGTGACACGCTCCAGCGACAGAGCCAGCTGGTGCCCCCATCAGAACTCTGAGGTCTGCACGCATGAGCACCTCTTCATCTCTTCAGCCCTGAGGTACAAAGACCAACCTGGTTGGTCCTGAGGTCCCAGGGTCTTCTCAAACTTCTTGTGTGTTCATCACTTAACATCAACACCCAGGGGAAAGGAACCCCATTCCACCTTCCTGACAGTGGAGGTCCAGCCGCTGTCCTACGTTACAGGACTCTGAGGCACTGAGCAGTGGGATGACTTGTCCAAGGTCACAGAGCAAGAAAGTGGGCAGGACTCAACCCCAGGCCACCTACCCTTGAGTTGCCTCTCCCCAGGTGGGGTGGCAGAGACTGAGGGCAGCCACACCGCAGGCTGTCCTACGGCCACACTGTGGGTTCCTCCACAGCCACACAGCAGCCACACCCTGCAGGCTCCCCCATGACCACACAGCAGGCTCCCCCGCAGCCACACGGCAGCCACACGGTAGGCTGTCCCACAGCCACAAGGCAGCCACAGTGTGTGCTCCTCTGCAGCCACACGGCAGCCACAGCACAGGCCCCCCCAGTCACATGGCAGCCATAGTGCAGCCCCCCCCAAGTCACACAGCAGCCACAGTGCGCTCTGCCAGAGTGGACATCCAGAGCACCCTCCCAGACAATCTGCACCATACTAAAGAAAGGGTTTCTTTTCAGTCTCACAAAAATGCAGATACTCTGCTACTTCTAGCTACAAGGAGGAGCCAACTATCACCGGACCCACACCCCTGCTGAGAGCTCCTAGAAAAGCCAGATGAAACACACAAATACACACCCGGTGGCATCAGAAAGCTAACATGACAAGGGCTCAGGGACAGCGAGATGATGTGCCTGGAAAGGCCAGGCAACCACGGAGGTGTGGGCCCTCCATCTGTGAACCCCTGGGGACGCGGCAGCATCTGCTGACTCTTAGTGCAGGCTGAGAGGCCAGTCCCAGGGCCACAGCTAAGAAGCACAGACATCTCACCAAGCTAAGTTGACAGCTGGAAGCGAAAGGTTGCTTGGTAGACAGGCCTTGAGGGCCGCTGCCCAGGGAGGAGGAAGGGTGGGAAAGAACCCTGGTATCAGGCTCTCTAGCTGAGCAGCACAAAGGCGAGGAGCTGGGCAGAAACTCTTCACAAAGCAGAGGGGCCTCCAGGGCCCTGCTGTGCAGGCAGCACTATAGGGAAGGGCTGCGGTGGGGCTGTAGGACGACCAGCCCTGATCGCAGTTAGTGACCCCCAGGTGACCGGACCCTCAAGAGACTTGGGTGGGCCCCTCCAGGAGGATGACGGCAACAGCTGGAAGCTAGGAAACTTTGCACAGACATGTCTGCGTTCAGGAACAACTAGACACTGCAAATGCACTAGCCCAAGAAGATGAAACAAAACAAAGACCTACAGTCCAGTTATCAGAATAATCAGACAGGAACTACGACGAGCTATTCAAGAAAGTGGAGCACAAGCATTCTGGAGCAAAGACTGAACACCTCCGAGATGTGCCTAGAGAGCTAGGAGGACATCAGACGCCAGACACTGTACAGCAAGCACTGCTGGAGAAAAAGAAGGGTGTTTCAGGAGCTCGTGCCGAAAAAAGTGCACTGGAACCATGGGCAGGGCAGCCACTGGGATGTGGGCAGGCCAACCAGGAGGACACAGTGGTCAGCATAGCCCTGGGAGCAAGCTGGTTGTAGGCCACTCTTTTTATGAAAACTATCAAAGATCTGGAACAAAAATCCATGTTAAAAGATGTTTATTACAGTGCTGTCTCGGGTAGCAAAATATTAGCGAAAGTGATGGTTAATAAATTCTGATGCGTCCAAGTAACAAAACATTAGGCAATCGCTGCCACTCATCCTTCTAGCAAACACTCAGCGACACGGGCAGGTCTCCTAACATCCTGCCAAGTGACTAGCTGCTGGCGGGATGGTTCCAGCGTGATTCCAGCAGACATGCACATGCTTTCAGTGTGCGTGCACAGAGCACGGCAGGGGGCAAATAGCCACAACTGGGGAATGACAGGGCCACCAGAGCTTTAGAGTGAGGACATGGAAGGCGCCGGAAGAGGCAGAGCCACGACCTCCGGCCACTCACCTTGTCGTCAGCCTTGATGGACCGCAGCCTCATGGTGAGCTGGAAACGCAGAAAGTTGTTGGTGCCAATGGACTGGAGCTCCAGCAGCTTGCACAGGGCCACCAGCTGCGGCCGAGTCAGGTTATCCAGGGTCAGCTCATCCTCAAACAGCTTGGAGAAACGCAGGATCTCCTCATTGCTGGGTCTCTCGCCAGTCTCTCGGATCTGCAGGAGCAATCATGTGGGTGAGCCCTGTTGGGGGGTGGTGCTCCCCAGTGCCACCCACGGACTTGGGTCACAAGCCTCAAGTGAAGAAACAAAGGAGGATAAGGTGAAGAGCCCCAGACCATGCACACCCTCCCTTGGGTCCACCCTGTCATCACACTCCTACTGGGGAGGACCCCTGGAGGGCTCCAGGCCCTGAGCACAGCCAGTGCTAGCTCCCAGCAGATGAGGTCTCCAGGCAGCACATGGCTGCCGACCACCCTGCTCCTGCCCAGGCCAGCCAAACCAAGGCTGCTGACTGGCAAGAGGCTCCCACTGTGGATGTAGCTGGCCCCCCCAGCCTGGCCCTCCAGCACGTCACTGCTGTAGGGTCTTAGTTCCTCATCTGCCAAACTCTACGTCCCCTGGGGCTGCAGCAAAGACTGGAGACACCATGGCGAATGTGAGGTTCAAGTTCTCAGGACAGCAGGCTTGACCTCCCTGAGTACGGGGTCGGGGTGGGGCTCCCGGTCAAACCCCCTATGCACCAGCCCACACCTGTCTGGGAGACCCACTCTTGCCGTGGGTGGTAGAGCAGAGGGAAGAAAAGAAGTGAGGTGTGCCCCCACGTAGGACGGGAGCAGCCCTGAGGCTCTAACCAGCATTTGGGACCGGTGGGCTGAGGCCACCAGGGCCCCAAAGCATCACGGCACCTTCTGGAAAAACACGGAGAAATCTTTGGTGGCGTTCCCCTTGGCTGCCTTATTCTTCAAGGCCATCTCCTCAATGGTGTCCTGGAGGAACTTGGCCAGTTCCAGCTTGACCCGCAGCTCCTTCTTCAGCCTCTCCTCCTGAGGGTCAAAGAGGGGGTGCTTCACTCCTCTGGCCTGCACCCCGGCACCTCCATGGCTTCCCTGGATAGCACCAGTCAGACCAGTTGCTTCCATTCCTCCAATGGAAACCCCCGCAAGGAGTTCACGTTACTCCTCAACCCAGGGCCACCCACATTTCCCTGAACAGCACTCACTCCCACCCAGGCGCTATGCATTCTGAGACTTTCTTTTCTAGTTCACAGTTTTAGAAAATATTTGTGTGGCCTCTTACAGCAGGGGTCGGCCAGTGACACTTTGAAGTTTCATGGGCCGTGTGGCACGAAACCAGTCCCTGGCTGTGGGGGCAGCCGCCGCCAGCCCGGCCTACAGCAGGTTGGCCTTGCCCTCCATGGGTTCTCACCCCCACCAACAGCCTCAACCCATGCCCTGAAGAGGTGGGCTAGAGAAACCGTATGTAAAACAGGTTTAAAGAGAAGCATCTCTGAAACCCATCCTTGACCCCCCACAGCGCAGCCTGGCTGAGTGAAGGAGACACACAACACCTGAGCCTCAGCCACGAAAAGTGCAGACGTCGTAACTGCGTCCATAGCCGCCCTGCCCTGAGTTCACCGCCCCTGTGGCCCCTCACCTTGATGGACTGGGTCTCAAACGTAGACGGCAACATGTTGGGGAAGAGCTTCACAGCGACAGGAAGCAGGAACTCCATGAATGGCACCACCACAAAGACCAGGAAGGGAACCAGGCGAAAGAGGTCAGCGCATATCCGGAGAAACTGAGTAAACGCGGAAGGGATCAGAGGGTGAGGCAATGCCATTGCTCACACGGCCGTCAGAGGCGCGACCACAGGCACCGCCTGCCAGGGATCAGCGAGAGCGTGAAGTTCCAAACAGCTCTACCGACTGCTCCCAAAGCCGGCTCTTAATTCTGTGGCCAAACCATGGGAAGACAGCCTTCAGAAAGGAGGGCTGGAAGCTTGCCGTAGGAGCCGCCCCATCCCTTTGTGCCCTGCCCACTTGGGGCGGGGGGGTCCTGCTCAGCACAGATGGCCTGGCACAGTCATGGTACTGCCCACAGGCTTGAACGCCATGGGACAGGAGTGGCAGGCTGACGACCTGCCACTGCTGACAAGCAAGGGCCACCAGGGAAGTCTGTGGCCACGCTACCCACCCCACGTGGGCGGCAGAAAGGAAGAGTGCAGGTTGTGTGTTTCTCCAGATAGCCTGACTTGAGCCTGCACTACACACCAATGATCAGACAAACACCCAAGGGCTTCATCGACAGAAATCAACTACCACTGAAGCCATTAAAGAAATGCACAAGCTGAAATCCCCCGAAACCTGAGACGACACTCCCTGCCAGGCCCCCAGGCAGCTCAGCCTTCTCTTCAGTCATGACCAGGCAACGACGGTCTACACTCACAACTCTCCAGCCTCCCAGGAAACAAAGGCACCCTGTGCACATATGTGCGCACTTCCACTGTCACAACCTGCTCTGTGCTCGCGAAGAGCAACGTCGTTCCTAGAAATGGCTTCGTTTTGGCCTTGTCTGACACTTCCGACTGGGCTCCAGGGGTACATCCCCAATGGAGCACGGCTCCCCGAGGGCTACAACCCCTCCCGGCAGTCAGGAGCCACCTGCCTCTTGATTGTCCTGCATATAAGGAGGACACAGCAGAGGTTATTCTCCCCAGACCAGTCTCTACTCTGAGGGTCACAGAACAGGGACCCCCAACCTGAACCTATCTCATTTACAAACCTCGCACATTCACTTTCCTATTTATTTTCAAAACCAACTCATGGATTCCTCTATTTTTTTCATTTGTTTACAATTCATTACTGTTTTTATTCGTATACTCAAATGGTCCAAAATTAGACCACGGAAAGACCCTTTCAGTTAAGGTGTTTTTTGACTTCATCCATTAATTTTTTTGTTAGTAGTTCTACTGAGGTTTAATTTGCATTCCACAACATTCACCACTGAGTGTGTCATTCAATGATTTTTGGGTAAATTTACAGATTTGGAACATGTTTGTTGTGCCGTAAAGCTCCCCATGTCCGTCTGCAGTCAAGCTCTGTTTCTACCCTTAGCCCGAGGCAAATAGTAAATTGACTCATTTCTATAAATTTGCTTTATTTGGACATTTCCCATTCGCGGAACAGTACAATATATTCTTTGGCGTCTGACTTCTGTCATTAAGTATATGAACATTTAGGAATGTTCTGTCCTTCTGGTGACTTCACCCCTTCAGCATTGTGAATGCAGGACACCAGGAAGACTTTGTCCATCCCTGGTCATCTCTGCTTTGCAATTACCGCAGAACGGTGCTCACGTGCCTGTGCCGGTTCTCTTCTGCCGTCAGCACCACTTCCCTTCCCCACTGTGTCACCTGGAATTTATCTGTGTCCTTACACTTAAGGGGTGTGTCTTGTAGACTGCACAGAGTTGGGTCTTGTTTTGTTTTTTTTTTTTTTAAAGATTTTATTTACTTATTTGACAGAGAGAGATCACAAGTAGGCAGAGAGGCAGGCAGAGAGAGAGGAAGGGAAGCAGGCTTCCCGCTGAGCAGAGAGCCCGATGCGGGGCTCGATCCCAGGACCCTGAGATCATGACCCGAGCCGAAGGCAGCGGCCTAACCCACTGAGCCACCCAGGCGCCCCGGGTCTTGTTTTTTTATCCAATCTCATAATCTCAACCATTCAATTAATAAAACTGGAAAAAAAAAAAAAAAGGAAAACTGTAGGATCATCTAAACAGGTGTAGAGAGGCCTGGGTGGCGAAGTCAGTTAAGCAGCTGACTCATGATCTCGGCTCAGGTCACGATCTCAGGGCCATGAGATCAAGTCCCATGTTGGGCTTCACAGTGTGCAAGGAGCCTGCTTGAGATTCTCTCTCCCTCTGCCCATCCCACCTCTCCCCAAAACAAAATACTCCATCACAACAAAAGATACCAGAACAGTGGACTTTGGTAAATCTGCAAGACACAAGATCAATACATAAAAATTGGTTGTAGCCCTGGGGTGCCTGGATGGCACAGTCGGTTGAGAGTCCAACTCTTGGTTTCGGCTCAGGTCCTGGTCTCAGGATGGTGAGATGGAGCCCCTCGTCGGGCTCTGCACGGGGTGTGGAGTCAGCTTGGGTTTCTCTCTGTGTCCCCCCCACACTCGAGCACATGCATGCTCTTTCTCTCTCAAATAAATAAATCTTTAAAAAGTCAGTTTTACTTCTATATATAGTAGACCCTTGAACAACACAGAGGCTAGGGACAGCAAATCTCCCACCCAGTCAAAAATCCATGTATACATTTTGACTCCCCAAAAATGTAACTGCTAGGAGCCTCCTGTTGACAGAAAGTCTCAGTGAGGACAGAGCAGTTGATGAACACGCATTTTCTATGCTGTAGATTTCATCTGCTGTATTCTTACAATAAAGCCAGACAAAAGAAAATACTAAGAGAATGACAAAAGAAAGTACATTTGCAGTAGTGCATATATATATATTTTTAAAGATTTTATTTATTTATTTGACAGAGATCACAAGCAGGCAGAGAGGCAGGCAGAGAGAGAGGAAAGGAAGCAGAGAGCCCGATGTGGGGCTCAATCCCAGGACCTGGAGATCATGACCTGAGCCGAAGGCAGAGGCTTTAACCCACTGAGCCACCCAGGCGCCCGTAAATATATATTTTTTATATGTTTATACATTTATTTTAAAAATCCACATAAGTGGATCTGCACAGTTCAAACTTCTATTGTTCAAAGGTCAAGTGTACTAGCAATCGACAACTAGAAACTGAAATTTCAAAAAGTCTTTTTACCTACAAGAGCCAAAAGATGGAAGCACCCAAGTGTCCGTGGACAGACAGATGGACAAATGGATGGATAGACAGATGGATAAACAAAACGGACACACAATCCACACAATGGAATGTTATCCAGCCTTAAACAGGAAGGACACTCTGACACCTGACCCCACTGGGATGGACCCCGAGGACATAGTACTGAGTGAAGTGAGCCGGTCGCCAAGGGATGACACTGCGTGACCCACTTACCTGAGGCCCTCAGAGGAGCCAGATTACAGGGACAGGAAGTAGAGGGTGGGTGTTGGGGGTGGGGAGTTAGTGTTCCATGAGGGGCAGAATTTCGGTTTGGTGAGATGGAAGAGCTCTGGAGACGAGGGTGGCCCCGCTGAGCAGAGAGCCTGATGCGGGGCTTGATCCTAGGACCCTGGGATCATGACCTGAGCCGAAGGCAGAGGCTTTAACCCACTGAGCCACCCAGGCGCCCCGTTAAAATGGTAATTTTTGATTGTATATTTTGCCACAATAAAAAATTCCATTTATAATAGCACCAAAAAATATGACAAAGTACAATATTGCTAAGAGAAATGAAGAGAACTGTTTTACTCCACACTGGCCACCCCAAAAAAGTGCCCCCCCTTTGCTTATTTTCGAGTCTTTCCTTACTTTCTTTCTTTTTTTAAAAAAATATTTAATTTATTTATTTGACAAAGAGAGACCGAGAGAGAGAGAGAGAGAGAGAGAGGGAACACAAGCAGGGGGAGTGGGAGGGGGGAGAAGCAGGCTTCCCGCTGAGCAGGGAGCCCCTAGCTCAATCCTAGGACCCTGAGATCATGACCCGAGGCGAAGGCAGAGGCTTAACGACTGAGCCACCCAGGTGTCCCTTTTCCTTACTTTCTGACACGGGCTCAACCCGTAGCACCGTTGGTGAGCTCTGTCTCCGAGAAGCCCCAGTTCCCCCTTGTGGGCCCGTTAGAAGCCAAGGGCTGGGTGCCAAGTGTGCTCACTGCTACTAGGCTGTCAATTTTGTTAGCCTAAAAGCATTGCCGCATGGTAAACATCAGGGCTCCAACATGCTCCATGTGAAGCCAGCACTTGGCGAGAAGGCTCTGGGAGGAAGAGCCATGAACACACTGGAGAGGCAGAGAACCAAGCCTGCCCGACAGCCCCCAGCTCCCCAGAGCCCCCGGGAGCCCACCAGCCATGCCCTAGCTGCACTTCTCCACAGAGAGCTCTGCCAGGTATCAGCCGCACGTGGTCCCGGCTGGAAAACCAGGACCCCGGGGCACCTAGAGAGTATGCAGCTACATCGCCGAGCAAGAACAGAGGCCGAAGACAGCACCATCTCTGCCCGCACAGCTGCTCAACACATGGTTAACAGACACACGCTGAAACTCTGGACACACAGCGCTACCTCGTGGTCCCTCCTGCTGACACTGCCACTCGGAGTCATTTCCGCGGGTAAGCCAGAGCTCCTGTGACAGGGCCAGAAGCGCTCCTTCCGCCAAACACACAGGCCCACAGGGCCCAGAGTCAGAACACAAAACTACTCTCCAGATACTTGTGTCACACAGGAACCCCAGACAGGTCTGTCACTCTCTGTTTAACAAGATAGGCAAGCATTCAACAGCTGCATGACCTAAATTCACATTTCAAATGTACCTCCTGCTTATACAACACTTACACAAATTATTCTACAATCTCTTTGCTTTTGTAAACGTAATTTAAGTCACTTTTCTTTAATTATCAGAACTGCCAACATTCTGTTCAAATTCAAAGTACCTATAGGACCCTAACCAAGGGAAAATAGCATTGCTCCACAGACCCTCTCCTTAATGCTGGCAATGGACAGACACGCCACCTCGGCCAAGCCCATGTCCACACAGGGACCTCACCCTGGGATGTGCTCATCTGCTCCAACTCTGTTTTTTCTTTTCTTTTTAAAAAATATTTTATTTATTTATTTTACAGAGATCGCAAGTAGGCAGAGAGGCAGGCAAGGGGTGGGAGGAAGCAGGCTCCCCACTGAGCAGAGCGCCTGATGTGGGGCTCAATCCCAGGACCCTGGGATCATGACCTGACCCGAAGGCAGAGGCTTTAACCCACTGAGCCACCCAGGCACCCCAACTCTGTTTTTTCTTAAAGTTTCACTGTCTTCAATGAAATAGCAAACACATGCACCTTTCAAGGCAGAATGGGACAGGGGCGGAGCAGAAGGGAATCCGAGAAAGCATTAACGTGTGCACTGTACTTGACATCCAGCGAGCACTAACAGTATGATTCTGGAATACCAGTGCCACTGCTCCTTCTTCCAGTCCTCAACCTGCCTCCTCCTAGAATAGCGTCCCCAAGGGACACTCTAGCCAGTTAAAATGACCCACGTTCTCCATGAAGCTCCTGAGAACGAGTATAAAATCCGAAGCCAAAGTAACTCTCAAACATGACAGCCAGTTCCTAAGATCCTCTGAAGGTCAACTTCAAGGGATCACCTGTCGCTGCACCTCTCCTTGGAGAATCTAAGGGTACGGAGAACATAAAGCTGCCCCTTGCCCCCTGGGGACTCACCAAAAAAAAAAAAAAAAAAAAAAAAAAGCAAGAGAGGAAGAAGACAGAAAAATCAACACTGTAACCATCAGTTATTTCAGATAAGAGATCTAGAAAGTCTGGGCTCCTGGAAAAATAGGAAGAATCTTGTTTTAAGAGCCAGGGGATGGCATGGGGCGCCTAGGGGGCTCAGTCAGCAAAGGATCTTCCTTCCAGCTCAGGTAGGATCCCAGGCCTGGGATAGAGTACCATGTTATTCCCACGCATCTGCTTCTCCCCTGCCCTCTGCACCTCCCCCTGCTCATACTCTGTCTAGCTTTCTAGTAAAATCTTTTTAAGATTATATTTAGTTGGGGTTTTTAAAAAAAGATTTTATTTATTTATTTGATAGAGATCACAAGCAGGCAGAGAGGCAAGCAGAGAGAGAGGAAGGGAAGTAGGCTCCCTGCTGAGCAGAGACCCTGATGTGGGGCTTGATTCCAGGACCCTGGGATCATGACCTGAGCTGAAGGCAGAAGCTTTAACCCCCTGCGCCAGTCAGGTGCCCCTAAGATTTTACTTATTTATTTGGCAGAGAGTGATCACAAGTAGGCAGAGAGGCAGGCAGAGAGCCTGATGCAGGGCTTGATCCCAGGACCCTGAGATCATGACCTGAGCCAAAGGAGAGCCTTAACCCACTGAGCCACCCAGGTGCCCCTCTAATAAATAAAATCTTAACAAAGAAAGCACTGGTGGATGGCAGAGAAAGCCAGTGCACTGAATGCCGACCCAGACGGCCAGGGAGCGGGAAATTGGGCAGGTTCTGGAGCGGATGATGGAGGCACAAAAGCTTCTGGCAGAGGAGAAGTACTGCCGTCAGCAGCATCTTACGGAGAAGTTTGCAGGTTATTTTTCCTGTGCTTTTTTTTTTCACACCAGAAGTGGCAAAAAAAGCCTGGAATGTATGTTGAAGCACCCAGAAGGGGAAGCTGCCAGGAGCACTGGCGCCCCTTACCTGCCCGCACCTCTTACCTGCCTGTGTGCCCCTTACCTGCCCACGCCCCTTACCTGTCTGCGCTCCCGGCGGGTCAGACTGTGGCCGTGCAGGATTCGCCAAAGCATACGCGCCGCGATCTTGGTGTCGATCCACAGCAGGCGGAAGCCGTGGTAATAGTGCTTTAGCTCGTCCACAACCCTCTGCCCCAGGGACTTCCGCACGGCCACCTCTGGTGGGGGGCTGTACACGGGGCCACCCTCCTCCAGCTTCTTGTTCTTGTCCTTTAGGGACTTGAGGGACTTCTCCACCACAGAGTCATCGCCCAGCGGGGCCGATGAGTGCCAGCAGCGCAAGGGAAGGAACAGTGGCCCTGGGACAACCAGACTGGTAGAGGTGAGGGCCCACGGTGCTCCGGCCGCTGAGCACGTGCGCTCAGGCCTCAGAGTCCAGTAGCCACGGGGATCGGCTTTGAAGCAAAGGTGCACGGGGTGGACAGGAGTGCGGCAGTGAAATGGCACGATCCTTGTAAAGGAAGAAAGAAAAACAGTGATGAGGAGCCAGCCACAGTCCACAACCTCCCAGTACCACATACCAATGGGAGCAACACAGACCAGAGCCCTATCACAACCGCTCACACACTCAGCCTTCCCGGCTGGTAAAACAGACTCCCCACTGCTTCCCAATGCCTGGAAACCACAGCAGGAAGAGGAGGAGCTGCCTGCCAGGAGGCTTGTGTGAGAGACCAAAGGCAGCCAGTCCCCATGGGTTCATGGAAGACACCAGGACACCAAGGAGTCTGGGTGAAGGGACAGGCTGGACACAAACAGTACAAGCCAGACCCTTGGATTAGACCCAACCTCAGGGAAGATCTCCCAGATGGGTTCCCAGAATTGGGGAGTCCAGGGTGGGACAGGGGTGGAGAGGGGGTGTCCTTTCCCCTAGCAGATGATTTTCTACAAAGACCTGCAGTTCTTGAGCGAGTCCTGGAAGTCAGTGAGGACACTGAATCAACAGGGCCCCAACCCTGTGTGCGGCCCAACAAAGATGTTTGTGCCAAATGCCAAAAACTTAACAAGTCACGTCCAGAGCCCATTCTTACCCTCTCTTCCCCGTGCTGCTCCCGCTGCTCAGCCCAGAGCCTCAATTATAGTCCAGTGCTGGAGCAACTTACCTGCACGATTCTCAGAGCCCTACAACTGTCTATGTACCCCACCCATCTCACTAGAGACCTCCTCCCTTCCTGGTGCACAGACCCACTTCTGGGAGGCCACAGGCTCCAACTTAACCTCAGAGGCATGTGCGTACAACCAACACGTCCCAGCCTCTTCCCAGCTGCCGGATCATCTCACTGCACCTGGCCCAGCGCCAGCAGTGAGGACCTGAGTTCTACAGCTGCCTGTCCCAGTCCAAATTCCAATCCACTGCTCATTGCTGTGAGACCTTGGGCAACGTAATGAACCCTCCGTGTTTCGGGAGCTTCCTCCACGAACAGGTGTGGTGACACACACACAAAGTCCCCAGAGCCGTGCCTGGAACACAGCAACACCTACCAGAAGGGTGGCAGTGATGACTACCCTCCCATCAAAGCAGCTGAGCAGCAGCCGGTCAGGGCTGGAAGGAAGCTCTGTGAATGTCTAGACTAGATGCACCTTTTACAGACAGGAAACACAGAAGGAAAAACAGAGACGTGCCCATCTCAGTTCGCAGCCTGCATTAAGGGGGCACAGCTGGCACAGGGCACCACCAGCCACACACTGATCAAGCCTGCGCTGGCCTCCTGCCCGCCTGGAGGCCCCGTTCCCGTGTGTGGAGGGCAGGGTCAGTCCTGTGCCATGACCCCCAGATCCCCACAGTCAATGCTTGGGCAGGGAGGTTGGTGGCCTTGAGCCCACCCCGCTGCATCACAGCTCGCAAGAGAGAGGCTGCACGGAGCACAGCGGAGCTGCTCAGCCACATGGGGCTGTGGGACTGCAGCCACAGCCTGGGCCCTCTTGCCTCACCCTCACCTCCTAATGTAGGCGATGACAGTACCCACACACAGTAATGAACCTTACCTCCCATCTCCGTCAAACTTAATTATCCAATTTTCCAACCCTCAATTAGCAAGGAGGCAAGTGGCTGCCACAAGAAGGCATGATGTCAGCAGCTGCAGGGGCAGCCAACAGGCAGAGACAGACTCGTGAAAACAGAGCATGCAGAAAAGCAGCTGGCTTCTCTAGCCGGGGCCAGTGACCCTCTAAGATCTGGCTATCTTCACGCACACTAGAGACTACTATTACTAACAATCTAGCCAGAAAGGTTTAGCTATTTTCCAAAAGCATAAAATTGCATAATCTCTTATTTTAAAAATATTTCTTAGAGTAACACTAATCTGGGCACTGCTGCCTTCCCAAGGGCAGCTGGTGCCCTGCTCTGCCCCAGCTCATGAGAGCCCACAGCTTGGCCTCGCTCTTGAAAAGTGCACGCCTTCCTCACCCACACAGGGTCCATGGGCCCAGCTTCCCACCAGCCAGATCCCAGTCCTGCTTTTCCTTTTCTTTCCTTTCAAAGTGGGGAAAACCCACTCCAGGCAAAAGCAACGTGTCAACAAGAAATTCGCAGTCACTAGAGGACAGACTGTGGGCAATAAAAAACTTGGGGGCTCCTACTGAAGCTGCCCATTTTACTTTAGGGTGCTGATGCCCACATCTACCTCAACACACGCCCCCTGCTGCCACCTTCAAGAAGAGAAAAACTATGAATACCTTGGCTGTTGGCTGGTTCAGTCAGGAGAACAGTCTGACTCTTGATCTCGGGCTTGTGAGTTTGAGACCCACGTTGGGTGGAGAGAGGACTTAAAAATCTTTTAAAAATGAAGAGAAAAATTAAGTGGTGCCTGACAGTAGAACATATTCACAGGGGGGTGCCTGGGTGGCTCAGTGGGTTAAGCCTCTGCCTTCAGCTTAGGTCATGGTCTCGGGGTCCTGGGATCGAGCCCCACATCAGGCTCTCTGCTCGGCGGGGAGCCTGCTTCCTCCTCTCTCTCTGCCTGCCTGTTTGCCTACTTGTGATCTCTATCTGTCAAATAAATAAATAAATAAATAAATAAATAAATAAAAGAACATATTCACAGGGTCAGCATTTCCTGTGCCTCGCGGCACCAGCCACACAACTGCAGCATGGCAGGCAAAGGGACCCAAACCTGCTCTCCCCGAGGCTCTTCCCTAACTCTTGTCAACGACATGACTCCTGTGGCCACACGATTCCTATCATGTCCTGTTCCTGAGGGGACAGCTCACCCAGACAATGGCTTGAGCTAGAACAGGGAGAATCACAAACCTCCACATTGCCCCTTTCCATTCTTCAGGGACATGATTCCGGCAAGGGCAAAGTGATACCAGCAGCAAGAAGGGAAGCAAAGATGAACAACAGAGCAACCAGTGCCAGGACCCAGAGGAGTGATTCCCGAAGTGCAGGACATCTCTCTGCCCAAAGACAAGAGGTGAAACCACGATTGCCTGCAGGACAAGGGGCCCCTCCACCAGGGAGCCGGAGACCACTGCCAACATCTCAATACCTATCAGAGCCCTGGAGGCCCCGTGACACCTAGCATCCCCCATGGGAGGAGCACTCCAGGGGCCAGGGAAGCAGCTTTTAGTGTTTTAGCATTTCTGCAGCCCATCTCAGGAGAACTCAAACCGCACGAGACTCTGGGAAGAGACTCCCGGCAGCCCCTGTCTTCCCACTGAATGAGCTCCAGGATTAATGAGTTAGTTTGCTTATTCCCAATTTTAAGGGCTCCCTCGCTGCCTTTATTTTTATGATAAAGGAGGTCAAGAGCAGCTAGACAATGGCCATGACATTGTCTTGGATCAGAAACTCCCCACCTGCTCACCCTTTGGGGTCTGGACCATTTTAGCTGAAGACTGAGATCGCAAAAGAACCACCAGAGAGAGCACAGTGGCCACCACACTGGCCTCAGGACTGCGTGGACTTCTGTGGCTGGGCTTATACACAGAGCTCTTCCCACAAATGCGGGATGGCCCTGTTAAGTGCACTTTCCTTACGATTTCTTTTGTCTAGCCTGCTTTATTGTAAGAATGAAGCATGTGTTACACAGACGAGACAAGTGAGAATCGACTGTTTGAATTCAGCAAGGCTTCCAGTAAACAGCTGGCTAGCCGTTGTTCAGCTGGGGGAAGTCAAGTCGTATGTGCGTTTTCGAATGCACAGGGGTTGGTGCCCCTGACACCTCCCTGCCTTGCTCAAGGGTCACCTGTCCTTAACCGTGTGGCTCAGTATTTCTTATACTGAACCAGCAAAAGGAAATGCAACACGGCCGGGATGCTGAGACTGATAAAGACTTCAATTCTCACCTGTAACCTCTCATTTGAAGTGTAGCTGTTCATCTGAACAGCTTTTGGTTCCCACTGCTCAACATTTTTTTTTCTTTTCCCTATAATCTTCTTTTATTTTCTTTTATTTATTTTCTTTATTTTTAAGTAGGCTCTACACACAACATGGGGCTCAAACATGGGGCACGACCTTGAGAGGAAGAGTCACCCACTCCACCAACTGAGCCAGCAGGTGCCCCACATTGCTTAACTTTCTAAAGAAAGCACTTAACTTTCTACAAATTGTTAACTTGTAAAAAAATTTGTATTAATAAAGCAGTTTTTATGTTTGTTTATTTGGTTTTATTTCACAGAAAGAGAGAGACCACAAGTAGGCAGAGAGGCAGGCAGAGAGAGAGGGGGGAAAAGGTTCCCTGCCGAGCAAAGAGCCCAACGCGGGGCTCGATCCTGGGACCCCAAGACCATGACCTGAGCCAAAGGCAGAGGCTTAACCCACTGAGCCATCCAGGTGCCCCAGTTTTTATGTTTTAATATGAATCTTAAATGCAGGTACATTTGACTCTTAAAAGGTGGTTGAAAAATTCAACATCCATCCCTAACAAAAACAGGAATAAAAATACAGGGCAGAGAGTACTAAAAACAAAAGCTAACATGACACAGGCCAAACACTAGACACTCCACTGTTTGCTGGAGTGACAACGCAGCTGCTCAGACGCCAGGCCCGGCGGCTGAGGAAGTGGGAAATCAGAAGCACGGGCACCAGAAGGAGAGATGCACAGGGCGCTGGGCCCCAACATACCATGTCTCCAAGGACAGGTGGTACCGTGTGAGCTAGAACACGATAAACGAGCTGTGAGAAGTGGCTGGACACAACAAAAGTGGTGACTTACATGCCAGCAATGATCACGTAGAAAAATAATGAAAAAGAAGACCAGGGACACCACACCCAACATGTCTGGGCATCCTCTTAGAGGCACCAGGTGTGGCCCAGATAAAGAAAATGACAGACCTCTTCCTGAAACAAGAGAAAAGGTCTTACTAAAGAAAACAGCTAACCCCCTAGGAAACTGTGGGCACCTTTAAGTTAATATTCCCAAACAATTTTATGGGTTTTTAAAAAGATTTTATTTATTCATTTGAGAAAGAGAGAAAGAGAGTACGTGCACTAGCAGGGGGAGCAGCAGAGGGAGAGGGAGAAGCAGACTCCCCGCTGAGGGGCTCAATCCCAGGACCCTAGGAGGATGACCTGAGCTGAGGGCAGACACTTAACTGACTGAGCCCCCCAGGAGCCCTGATTTTATGGTTTTGAGGACACTCCAGTTACAATCCCAAAAAGACCACTTTAGAACTGAAATAATTCAGAAGTAAACCCAGAAGGACTGTCCAGAAAGGAAGTGTTCCAGGCCTGGTTCCCTGCAGATAAAAGCCAGCAGGAGGCCTCACTGAAGCAAATGTCAGGCACAGACCAGTCAGACACAAGTGTCCCATGCAAGAGAAAAGGGCACAGAAGGCTCTGCAGGCCGCTGGGGTCACTGATTGGCAGCACCACCCCCCCACCGCCCCACCACCGAGTGGTTCATGCAGGTGAACCAGCCCCCACCGCAGTCCTCTAACCTCCCTTAGAGGTCTGGTACCTAGAAACCAGACACTTCACACAAAAACCCAGACTTCTAGGTTGTCTTGAAAAAAACCAAGAGCTGGCCTTACGAGGCTTTATGGCAAGCAGGAGTTGCACCCCAGGATCAGCAGCCCCTGCTTGCAGCCTCGTGCTGGGCCCCATGCCCCCAAGAGGGTTACCCGTGGATTACAGAGTTTGCTTTAGAATTAAATCTAGAAATGCACACTTAGGCAAGAGTAAAGATGTTCTATGAACATTCATCAATGGCTCCGTATCATAAAAAGAAAGAGCTCATGACAACAATATCTTACACTGGTCAAAAGAGAAGTCTAATTAAAATCAAACCCAGGGGTACCTGGGTGGCTCTGTCGGTTGAGCGGCTGACTCTTGTTTCAGCTCAGGCCATGATCCTGGGGATGTGGGAGGGAGCCCCATGTTGTGCTCCGAACTCAGTGGGGAGTCTGCTCGGGATTGCCTCTCCCCCAACACCCACTCTAAAATAAATAAATAAAATCTTTGAAATCAAACCCAAGATCAGGGTGCCTGGGTGGCTCAGGCAGTTAAGCATCTGCCTTTGGCTCAGGTCATGATCCTGGGGTCCTGGGATCAAGCCCCACATCTGGCTCCCTGCTCAGCAGGGAGTCTGCCTCTCCCTCTCCCTACAGCTCCCCCTGCTTGTGAACACACTCTTTCTCTCACTCTCTCTCTAATAAATAAAATCCTGTTTAAAAAAAAAAAAAAAAAAATCAAACCCAAGAGCCAGGTGGGGAGTACTCTTGCCACATGCAGGGGCCAGCAAGGATTGCTGCTGGGAGGGGCTCTGAATCAGACTCTTCCATGTCCCCACCGTACACCGCATGTGTGCCAACCTCATTCCACAAAGACACTCACACATGCAAGAAAAGCCTCTCAAGCCCCCGGTGTTTAAACACAATTTTGCTTCACCATCAACCAAGTTTTTGTGTATGATTTACATAGTTTTTATTTTAGGGAATTAAATCTGTTCCAGGAAGCATTCTCCAGAAAAGTGTTATAGACAAGATGAAGTGATAAATGAACAAGCTCAAATTATAAGAAAACTCAAAAGACCCTATAGCTCTGTGGTTGTGAGGGGCCAGCTGGACAGCAATTGGGAAAGATGTCTGTATTCCCAGATTGGAAGAATCTGGGCTGTCCAAAGGGAGAGACAGGCTCTACTCTGGGTATCTGGGGCAAGTGGACAAGGGCCTGGGAGTCAAGAGACAGGTCTGGGAATCCAACCACGCAGGTGGGGAAGCTGATCAGAAGGAAACTATGCTCGGGGATGCCAGGCAGAGGGAATGGTGGGTGGGAGAGCACAGGAACCCTGAGGGACGTTCGAGTCCACGTATGACAGTGGACAGGGAAGTATGGATGCCACTCCCCCCAGGAAGTCCTCCAGCCTCACAAAGTACCACCACAGGGAAGGGCTAAGTCCACCACATCCCACACATCCCCCACCAGGTGGGGGCGAGCCTTGCGGCCAACAGTCACTCAACACAATGCTCTACAAAGGACCAAATGGGGTTCGAGGGAGGGTCTTGATGCAGCCTATGTCTCCTTGCACAAGTACATGAAAACCCACAAACAGCTGTGGGAATGTGGAAAAGCACATGGTGCACAGTAAGTACACACTTTTCAAAAACAGACACATGAAGAAAAGACCAGAATAAAATTCACCAAAATGTAATATTTACAACAGGTACTGGGATCATGAATGTTTATTTTCCCAAGTTCCAATAACATATGAGGTTAAAGAACAGGAGGGTAGACTATGCCATCCCCCCCAAATCAGGAGTCACACAGCACTCAAGCATTTTCAAGCTCCCACTTTAAAGGGACACACAGTGACGTTGTTGACTTACAGGTGGCTTATCAGCCCCACGGTGTTGGCACAGCTGAGACAGGCACGATCTCTCAGAGCACCTACGACAAAGACAAGGAGAAAACAAGAATATAAGTCTCAAACCAGGGGCTGCAGACTGATTTCACCTTTTAGAGTCTCTTTTGCAGAGTAAGTCTCTGGAATTCTGTTCTGAATGCTGGAAGGTTTCAGAGTGCTGCTAAGTGAAGGGTCTGTTCAGTTAGGAACACAGGGTCTTGGGGTAGCCCTAGAAAGAAGGGGAATCTTAAACAGCCCCAGGCTTCAAACACCCCAACCAGGGATACCGGGTTTCACCAGCACAGGGTCCACAGAGCCCAGGCCTGGGGGTCTCCCCAGGCAGGACCACTCCCGCACTCCAGCTGATGCCAGGCTGCATGGGACCCCCAAAGCCCAGACACCCCACAGAGCAACAAGGACCCCTTGCAAACAGCCCAACACCTTCTCTGCCCACAGGAGGGGGCGAGGGCTATGAGAATTACTGGTAAAACAGACACTAAGAGCAAGCTATTTCTTGGATAAACAGTACTGGTGAGTGTACAGCATACTTTAATGATTTTGGTGTATTTTTAACACTTTTTCTATATCAGTATGGTTTCTGTAAGCATAAATTCAGAGTTCATTCTCAAGACCAATGCCGGGCTTACCTGGGATCAAGCCCTGTGCTGTGGAGGCCACCTGCGGAGAGAACGTGACAAATATGGGGGCCACGGGGCCAGAGGCACCATGCTGACAGGGTGCCAGGCCACAAGGCTGGAAAGGCAGGCTGGCACCCTAAGACCCTGAGGCAGCAGGAGTACACAGAGCTGGTGCGGGGTACTGAGGGTTCAGTCTAGGAACCAGAGTGAGAAGGGAGGAGAGAAGATGGGCATGACAGGGGACAGGTGCCAGCCCAAAACACCCTTCGAGCAGGCCAGGCAGCAGAGACCCAAGCAGCTCCCGGCGGACCCTCTGGAGACAAAGACTTCTACTTATCACTTTATGTATCCCAAGAGAAACCCAGTGTCATCACAGGCAACTTCTGTGTAGAAGGCTATTCCCATCAAATTCGGGGGACCTTGTAGTATAGGTGACAGTCTTGTTAAGCTGGGCTCTGGGCTCCCAAGTGGTTACCATGATTCATAATCTTTTATACTTCAAACACTACATTTTAAGTAACACGAAGCCCTTCTTACTCCAGCTGAGGACCAAACAGAAGTGTGCAAGACCTGAACCAGCCCCGCACCTCAAGAACATGGCTCAGCCATGGCTCCCAGCCCCGCACTCGCCTCCCCCCAGCAAAAAGACAAGCTGTCACAGCTCCCAGAGCTCCTTGGCCTGCCCTCCCATCACTATATTATGTGAACTGCACATCCCCTGTCCTACCTGGCCCCTTCCCACAATCTCTGCACTCTGAAGGTTTCCCCAGCCCTCCAAGGAGCCTGCTCCTAAGGGATCCAGGGGGAGGACTCGGGGATATGGGCTGTAGATGGGCCATTTCCTCCTTCTATAAGTCCTTTAATCCCCATCCCCACAACCAATTCTCCAACTCTCTGGCCCTAGCTGGACAGCCTACTAGTCGGTTCTGTCTGACCCTACCTGGAGTTAGTGCACCCCCACGGTTATTAAGGCTTCAGTCCCACAACACTGCTCAGCTTCAGACCCCAGTTGCAAATAGGGTCCTCAGGTCACCCACACCTCTGCCAATTACAAATAGGAGGGTTCCCACCACCACTTTGAGTTTTATTAATTCTCTGCAACAACACAGAACTCAGGAAAATTATCTACTATTATAGTTTATTATAAAGGACATGAGGACCAGCCAGATGGGGAGGCACATAGTGCATGGTGTAGAAGACTTCTGAGTGCAGGAGTCTGTGTCCCTCTGGGCTTGGCATCTACAGATGCCACTAAGTCCAATGCTCCCCAAGCCCCCTTAGTCAAGAGTTCTTTTCTTCATTACCTAGACATGACTGATCACACCCTAGGCCACTGGCAATCAATGTCAATTCCCAGACCCTCTCCCCTCCCTGAAGGTTGGGATTCTACAACAGAGCTGAACAGTCCTCAAAACTGTCAAGGAAACCCTGAGAAACATGTCACAGCAGAGACTAAAGAGAAATAACTACAACCTGTAATGTGGTGTCCTGGGTAAGGTCCTGGGGTGCAGCAAGACATCAGAAATAAAATATGTGCACAATAAAGGAAAGGTACTAATAAAAAACAAAGGTGAATAGAAAGTATGTAAATAACAAAGTAAAAAAATCAGAATAAAGTGTGGGACAGAGGGCACCTGAGTGGCTCGGCTAGTTAAGCAACTGCTTTCAGCTCAGGTCATGATCCCGGAGTCCGGGGATCGAGTCCCACATCCGGCTCCCAGCTCCACGGGGAGTCTGCTTCTCCCTCTGACCTTCTCCTCACTCATGCTCTCTCTCACTGTCTCTCCCTCAAATAAATAAATAAAATCTTTAAAATAAAATAAATAAAATTTTAAAAAGTGTGAGACAGAATAAAAGAAATCTGAATACAGTATGGAGCTCAGTTAATAACAATGTACCAATGTTGGTTCACTAATTGTGACAATGAGCCACACTGACAGAAAAATTAATACTGGGGAAACTTGCTGCAGAAAAGGGCCACTGCACCCAGCCAGGAATGTTCTGGAAGGTTCAAGACTGGATTCGGAGTCCAGCCGTGGCTCTCCCAGGCTCTGGATTCCCTGTTGGTCCTACAGCAAACCTAATGTCCAAGCCACTCTCAGCCCCTTCCTGTATAATAAAGAACAGTGCTAACTACAAGAAACATCTGTATTCCCAGAATGACACAACCATAAAAACAATTCTGCTCACTTTTAAACTGTGAACGTGCTACAGAAACCTGAAGTGGCCAAAGTATTTTTATTACCATGCTTAACAGGGAAGAGATACACGGAGAACTCTAACAGCAGAGGGACCTGGACACCCAGACCATTCACACCGTCAACTCCCGCTGCTCAGTGCCCTTCCCATGGCTCCAAAGTTCTAAGCAGCCAACAGTCATTACTGTTAAAAATTACAAGAATCATGTTTCTTGGGTGTGCTTTTGTGAATCCTAAAGTAGTTTGAAATATATTTCACTTGAGCCTCTAATACTTGTAAGGGCAGTCCTAATCTTAACAGATAAGGAACAAACTCAGGTTAATGTAAAAAGAATCAGAAAGGGAGTCTGGGCTACTGACATATGGACCCCTAAGAACCCCGAGTTAGGTGTGATCTCTATGTGGACAGCAGAATCACAGAGGCTGGGGATACCAGGGGACCTGCCTGGGGCCATCCCGAGCAAGGCCAGGGGTCCCCTCTACAAACACGTAACAGTACTAGAATACCGGCGCTGCGGTTGTCCTACAAGCCCGCAGACCCTGGCCATCTCATCTCAAGGAGTCCTAAACGTGTCCCAAGGGCACGACTTTCCCCGAGAGTGAACACCGCGTTCCACCAAGCTTAACCACAACAGGAGCGCCCAGACCGTCCCAGGGCTGGCCGTTAGCGCGCTCCCTTCAAAAAACTTTCCGAACCCCGCTCAGGACGCCGCCGCCAGCAGTCGGGCGGCTAAGGTCACGGCGCGAGTGAGTCACAGGCCGCCGCCCCGCGCGCGGCTCCCACACCCCGACACCGGGCTGGCCAGGGCGGGGCAGAGGGGCGAGGCGGCGCAAGGTCCCAGCCCCGCGTGACCCCAGCCCCAGCCCAAGGTCCGAGCGCCACTACCCAGCGACCCACCAGGGCGCCGGCCGGCGCTGTGCTGCCGCGGGGCAGCCGAGGCCCGAGGCTCGAGGCCCGAGACCGTCCACCAGGACTCCCCGCCCTCTGCTCCCGTCCTCCCGACGCCGCCGGTCCCGGCCCCAGGCCTCGGCCCCGCCCGGGCCCCGTGCCCCGCCGCCGCCCGGCCCACCCGACCCCGCCGGCCCCGGCTCCAGGCCCCGCGCTGTCGGCAGAGAGCTGGCTTCTTACCCCTCCGGGCGGCGGTGCGGGGCGGCGGGAGGCGAGAGGGCGCCCAGCTGCAGCAGCTCCTCAATAAGATGGACGCCATGTGCCCAGCCGCGGCGGCCGCTCGGGCCTCCTGCTGCTGCCTCCTCCTCCTGCGCGGCGGCTGCGGCTGCTCGCCCGCCCGCCGGCGCCTCGGCCCGCCGGCGCGGACGGTTGAAGGCGACGGTTGGCTCCCGGCGGCGGGCGCTCAGCTCAAGGACCCGGTACCGGCGGCAGCCATGTTCCGGCACAGCGTCCGGCAGCGCGGGGCGGGGCAGCCAGGCCGCCGCTCCCATTGGGCCCCTCGGGCGCCCGCCGCCCGCCAGGTGCAGGGCGGGCTCGCGCCGCCGCGGACTGCGGGTCCCGGCGTGCCCCGCGACGGCCGGACCCCGAGACCGCGCGGAATTCTGGGGCCCGTCGCGCCGGCCGCGCATGCGCGCTGGGCCCTTCCGGGTCAGGGCAGGCGGAGGGCGGCGGCGCGCGCTGCCGGGGGCGCTCGGGGGAGGACCCTATGGCGGAACGCCGTCCACCGGGTTTGGGTGGCCGAGCAGGTGCTCGCTGTGGGTTTTGTCACCGGCCGGCGCGTATCCCCGAGGGGCCCTCCCTGGGGCCGGGCCTAGGGCGGTGCCCCCAGCTCGCGGGCTCACCCTCCCAGCTGAGCTCAGACGCCTGCTCCAGAAGACCTTCCACCCAGAGCGGACCTTTTAGCCCACGCTCTCCTTTCCTAAGATGGGGTTCTTTCGCCATGGTCGTACGGGGACGAAGGAGGTGATGCAGGGAAAGCAGGCAGGGAGAGATGGGGTGGGCGGCTCCTGGGGTTCAGTGGACGTGGTCCCCCCGCCCCCCTCAGTAGGCAACTCCTGCCAGCCTGCAATCCAGCCCGGCGGCAACAGGCTCCTCCTCGGGACTCGCTCCCCTCCTTGCCCCATCCCACGCTTAGCCTGGAAGGCCTTTTACCTCCCTCTGGCCTCACGTGCCTGTTTCTTGTTCGCGGATGTAAATCCCAAGGTACCGCTTAGGGGAGGTCCGGCAGTACTTATTCGGTGCAGAACTGTTCTCTGGGCTGCAGGAGTGTGGAAGCCCTAATCTTAGCAGGCTCCCCGCTCTTGAGAGACTGAACTTGGTTGAATTGCATGTCTGTTTGGGGGGCTCGGCCCTCAACATCAGGAAGAAGTTGCCTGCCTGCAGTGGTTTTCTTTTCCGGGACTGTGAGATGCTGGGCGGAGATGGGCCTGGCGTCCCCATCTCAGGTGGGAGAAAATGGAGCTAGTTAGTGCAGAGCATTTGGGAGACCAGACGAAGTGCTTATGTTGGCACTGGGCAGTGAGCGCTACGGACATGATACACAGAGTTAATCTAAGCACGTTGATGCTTGAAACAGGCCTCCAAGGTCAAAAGCCCATAAAGCCAGAACCCTATCCTGTACATCCCTCAGGAGGCAATGGTGGGATAACGAAGGACAGTTCTTGTCCGTGGACCCCAGGGTCAGGTCTGAATCAGGGCAAACAGGTGCTCAGGATCAGATAGGACTGGCCTTCCAATGTCCAAAGTGTAGGAGAAGGCTTGTGCTAATACTAGTAACTGACATTGGCCCTCAGCTCCTGAAGGCTGTGTTCCAAAGCCATCAAGGGGCAGGTAGGGAGCCCCACAGAGTGGGTGAGAATCAAAGCTGGTCCCTAACAATGCTGTAAGTGTCTGCAGGACTTTGAAGGACAGAAGATGGGGGGAAGGCCCCATCTGCCTCTGTACTGCCCAAGGGGCCAAGTGTAAGGAAATACGGCAACAAAGTTCAGTTGCCCTTGGCATGATTCTCCTGTGGCCCACCTAGGTTGCATGAGAGAGAGAAGCAAAAATAGAGGGGGCGCTTGTGAACACCCACCTGGGATGCTTTCTGCAGCTCCACTGCTAGGGTGGAGTTTTAGGGAAAGTCATTTTTAACAATACCTTTATTGGACTTTATTTTTTCAAAGATTTTATTTATTTGAGAGAGTCAAGCCAGGCGAGAGGCAGAGGGAGAGGGAGACGCAGGCTCCCTGATGAGCAGGGAGCCCAATGCAGGCCTCCATCCCCGGACCCTGAGATTAGGACCTGAGCCTAGAAGGCAGAGGCTCAACCGACTGAACTCCCCAGGCAATCCCCATTATTGGTTTTTCTTATTAGCTAAAGAACATGTGCTTATTATAAGCATTTTAAGTTTATAAAAATAAATATAAAGGGGCGCCTGTGTGGCTCAGTTGGTTAAGCGGCTGCCTTCAGCTGAGGTCATGGTCCCAGGGTCATGGGATGGAGCCTCTCATCAGGCTCCCTGCTTGGCGGGGAATCTGCTTCTCCCTTTGCCTCTCGCCCCTGTTTGTGCATTCGCTCACTCTCTTTCAAATAAATAAAATCTTTAAAAATAAAAGACATATAAAGAAACAAGTAGAGGGGTACCTGGCTGGCTCAATCCATAAAGCATGCAGGGCTTGATGTTGGGGTCAGAAGTTCAAGTCCTACGTTGGGCATAGAGCTTACTTAATAATAAAAATAATAATTAAAAAAACAAGTAGAAACCTGGCATCCTGCCAGCTTGCCATCCATACCCTTAATGCCACGTTAGTGGCTGCCTTCTTGCTCCCCGCCTACTCATGCAGCAGTCCAAGTGTACAGAATCCTGGCAGCGGGTCTGTTTTTGTATCACAGACTCTGCTGTTTTTCTTTCTTTTTTTTACAGGCCTTTTTCTTTTCTCTATGCTCCCTACAAATTGAACATAATCTTCCATAGTCGCTCCATGTTTACACAAGTGACAAGAGTCCCAAGAAACAAGGTGGGATACACAGCACAAATGCCCCAGCTAGGGAGGTTAGAGAATCGGTTGAGGATGAGGTCAGGAGTCAGGTTAGGGATCTGGTTGGGGGGAGGTCATGTTAGACACTGGGTTAGAGGATCAGGTTAGGAATCAGGATAGCGGAGGAAGACCCAGCTGTTTGCCCTCCTGTGGATCAGGATCAGGATCAGGCTCAGAGCAGGTGAAACTGGATTGCACAGGGTTGGAGTTTTGCCCAGAAGGGTGATGAAGGAAGAGAGGGACTGTAGAGTTTAAGATGTGTGCAAAAGAGTGGCTGTAAGGTTTGACTGGGAAATTTAAACGGGGGATGAGGGGAAGTGAGGAAAAGGTGGGAGCAGCTTGGGTTAGTGGAAAGTGGCAGGACCACTGCCCTGTGGGGCTGCAGGTCCTGAAGGGCGTTGGGAGTCAGGCACCATGGGAGTCAGGTACCACAGCAAGTGAGCTAGCAAAAGAGGGATGTTCACAGTGGGTGGTGGGTGGCTTGCATTTATTGGCTATGGCAAGTGGCGAGGATGTGAGCCCAGGAGAAGGGCCTGAAGTGAAGCTGAAGGGCAAGGCCCTTTGGGGTGGAAGAGCCAGGACACCTTTGAGCACCATGGGGAAAGGCATGCCTTCCTCCAACTGAAAGCAGCCTCAGCCAGGCATACACAGCAAAAGGAGCAGGTAACTAGCCTCCAGTCCTATCTTGTTGTTGGAACAACATACACAACCAAGGTGATGGCCCGGACGAGAGTATGGAAGAGACTTTTATTTGGGTCCTTGAGTACACAGGAATGGTGTCTATGGGGCTGAGACTAAGCCTACTCACTCCCCACAGCGTCACCCATTCTTAGGTTTCTGGGTTTCCTGGAAAATGCTCCATTCAGCAGCTTTCCTTGACCCTTCTGCTTCCTTCTTCCTGCCAAGCACTGTGGGTGATGGGATGGAAAGGACGGACCATGGACTGCTGATCTTGGACTTGTTCTACTAATCGAGGAAACATCCATCTTTTCTCAGCCACTGTTATTTGAAGGGGTTTCTGTATATAAAACTGAACTTTATTATAACAAACTCAAGGACAGATCCCTAGAAGCTGGATTGCTGAGTCAGTGTGACTGCCAAGGTATATTTTTGTAAACCTTTAAAATTAAAGTTTTTATTATTTTTTAAGATTTTATTTATTAGAGAGAGCAAGCACGGGGAAAAGCAGGGGGAGCCTGACATAGGACTCTATCCCAGAACCCTGGAATCATGACCTGAGCTGAAGTTAGACGCTTAGCCAACTGAGCCACCCAGGTGCCCCTCATTTGGTGGTTTTTAACAGCTTCTATTTTTTCTATAGAGGTTTCTCTTCATTCATTAGATCATATTTTCCTTTATTGAATATCTTCAAACACCTGCCTTAAAGTTTTTCTCCGCCATATCTAAAACTGGGCTTATGGTTGTTTTTTTCTTTTCTTTTTTTTTTTTTTAAGATTTTATTTATTTATTTGACAGACAGAAATCACAAGTAGACAGAGAGGCAGACAGAGAGAGAGGAGGAAGCAGGCTTCCTGCTGAGCAGAGAGCCCGATGCGGGGCTCCATCCCAGGACCCTAAGATCATGACCTGAGCTGAAGGCAGAGGCTTTAACCCACTGAGCCACCCAGGTGCCCCATTTTCTTTTCTTTTTTAAGATTTTATTTATTTATTTGACAGAGATCACAGGCACTCAGAGAAAGAGGAAGAAGCAAGCTCCCCACTGAGCAGAGAGCCCAAAGCGGGGCTTGATCCCAGGACCCTGGGATCATGACCTGAGCTGAAGGCAGAGGCTTTAACCCACTGAGCCACCCAGGTGCCCCTCCAATTTGCTTTTTTAAAAAGACAAATGTTTCTACATTTGTGGGAAAACTGGTGAGCTCTGAATCAAGCCTAGAATTTAGTTAGTGGTAATGGACTGATGCTGGTTTCTTAGTTTTGACAAAGCTACCATGGAGGGGCACCTGAGTGGCTCAGTGGGTTAAAGGCTCTGCCTTCGGCTCAGGTCATGATCCGAAAGTCCTGGGATTGAGCCCCACATCGGGCTCTCTGTTGGGCAGGGAGACTGCTTCCCTTCCTCTCTCTCTGCCTCTCTCTCTGCCTACTTGTGATTTCTCTCTCTCTCTGTCAAATAAATAAACAAAATCTTTAAAATAAATAAATAAATAAAAATAAATTTAAAAAAAAAGCTACCATGGAAATGTGAGCTGTTGAGACTAGGGGAAACAGGTGGGCAACTGTTATCTGTGCATCTTTTCTGTAAATATAAACTTATTACAAAGACGCCTGGGTTGCTCAGTCTGAGAAGCGTCTGCCTTCAGCTCAGGTCATGATCCCAGGGTCCTGAGACTGAGTCCTGCATCGGGCTCCCTGCTCAGCGGGGAGCCTGCTTCTCCCTCTGCCTGATGCTCCACCTGCTTGTGCGCGCTCTCTCTCTCTGACAAATAAATAAAATCTTTAAAAAAGCAAACTTATTACAGTAAAAAAATAAAAGTCCATCTAGCTGGGGGCAGGAGTGAGGGAAAGAGAGGCCAGGTTCTGTGTCTGTGTGGCTGCCCACTAGGCTGGCTGTGAGCGGCCGCTTTTGCTGTCTCTAGTCAGTTACCAACTCAGGCTGGGGAAGCTGGTCACTAGTACAGAACAGAAGTGCCCCCAAAGAGTTCCCCAAGATTTTACCAGTTCTTACACCTAGTGGCAGGCCCAGAGCCTGCAAAGAACTTTCGTTTTCTTCTCTTTAAGGTTTTGGGTGTTTTGTTTTTTTTTTAAAGATTTTATTTATTTGACACGCAAAGACAGCGAGAGAGGGAAGACAAGCTGGGGGAGTGGGAAAGGGAGAAGCAGGCTCCCTGCTCAGCAGGGAACCTGATGTGGGGCTCGATTCCACGACCTTGGGATCATGACCTGAGCGGAAGGCAGACGCTTATCAATTGAGCCACCCAGGCGCCCTAAGATGTTTTGGGTTTTAATTTTCTGCAGTCTTCATAATTAGAAAAAGAAGCGCAACTTTAGCACAAAACAATGTTTCTTCAGCGAAAACCTGAGTGGGTGGGCAGCGCTGGTCAGGGCGCCCTGACTGGTGGTCCTCCACCTGGGGCAGTCCCCGCGGAGGAGGGCGGTGCAGGGCTGGGCGCGGCACCGCGAATGTCGCCCGTCTTCTCATCGCTGCCCTCGGTTCTCTCGGCGGAAGCCGCGAGACTCACTGAGCCAGCGGCACCCCGGCGGCGGAGGGTCAGAGGCAGGAAGAGGAGCTGGGTAGCTGGCCGGGGCCGGACCGGGCGGGGGGGCGGGGCCTCGCGGCGCGTGGCCAATAGGGCGGGCGGGATTTGTGGGGCGGGGCCAGGACGGCGGGAGCTCTGCGTACCCCGCTGGGGCAGGTTCCTAACCTCCGCAGCCCGGGCGCCGCCTCCTTATCCCTCGGCCGGAACGTGCGAGCGAGCTTTCCTGCTCCGCTGCACCCTCGCCGCTCGGGTTCCGCCGCCCACGCGGCGACTGCCCGGGCCATCACCCGGGCCAGGCGAGTCCCGCGCTTTCTCGAGGGAGGGCAACGGGGCAAATGGGACCACGTGCCTTTAGGGAAGCGGCCATTCCTAACTCCCAGCCACTCCTGCAGCGGGTACGGCACTACTGCCACACTGTGCACACGGAAGCCTCACACCCTGCCCAAGGTCGTGCAGCTAGTAAGGGGGATGTGGGTTGGACTGTGTCCCCCAAAAGATGCGTTCAAGCCCTAACTCCCCTAACTGTGAATGCGACCTTATTTGGAAACAGGGTCTTTGCAGATGTAATCAAATTAAGAAGTCCTTAAACGGACTTAGGACTAGCGTCCTTAGGAGAAGGGAAAATAGGGGCCCCTGGCTGGCTCAGTTGGTGGAACAAGCGACGCTTGATCTCAAAATTGTAAAATCGAGCCCCACTTCAGGTGTAGAGATTACTTAAAAATAAAGTTTTTTTTTTTTTTAAAGAAAGAAAGACAAAATAGGTGGACACACAGAAAACGAAACCATGTGAGACAGAGCCTGGGAGTGCAGTGTTGCTGATAGGAACCCAGGAACACTATGGCTTGCCCACCATCACCAGAAGCTGGGAAGAGCCTGGGAAGATGCTCCCTGAGAGCCTCAGAGGAAGCATGGCCTTACATAGGCCTCAGCTTCAGGCTTCCAGCCTTCAAAACTGTGAAACGATAACTTTGTGTTGTTCTGTGGTATTTTAGTGGGGCCCTAAGGAACCTGTTCAAGGGGGACCAGGACTAGAAGACTGGCTGTCCAGCCCCAGGCAGCAGTGCCTCCTGGAGATAAACACAGGGCTGTGCATACCCTCCAAGAGGACGCAGCCAGCCTGGGAGGAGTCAGAGGTGGCTTCTAGAGAAAGTGCTATTGCAGGTAAGATCTGGCATGGGGACACAGGGAGAAGTTCAATTTGATACCTGCACAGGGTGGATGTGCGTGGCTGTCCAAGGGCTGCCATCCAGAGGGGAGTCAGCTCCAGACTAGGAGCTCTGGAGGGAGGGCTGGGTTGGAGAGGCAGAGCTGGACGTCCAACATAAGGCTGGCTGAGGAGTGGGTTTTGTGTAAGGGGCACTGGGGAGCCTTAGCATTATTTTAAATAGTTGGGTGACACGGTCAGTTTTGTGGTTTAGAAAAATTCTGGTTGATGTAGAAAATGGACTGAAGGGGGAGAAAGCTGCCTCCTACTGGAGAGAGGCTGGATTAGAGGGGATTTAGGAAGTGGAATTCCTGGGGGGTTGGGGGGGGCTTGTAGGCTAGCTCAGGTGAGAGCTCCAGGAAGCAGCTTTTGGGGGCAAGTGGGTTGGAGTCTCCTCAGCCAGGTTTCAGTCTGCATGCCCATCTTCCCTGCCTGACGGGGACTCCCACTTCATGGAGAGTTGGCCCACGTGACCCTAAGGATCCTTGCAGTGCTGCCTGCTGGCTCCTGGTGGCTGCAGCTCCTGCTCCTGTGGTTGTCCCAGTGGACTGAAGTGGCCTGGGAGATGAGGCAGAGCCAGGCCTTGGAAAAGGCAAGTTTCCAGTCTGGAAAGCAGAGTGGGCCGGCTGGGAGGGGGCTTCTGGGAAGGAGGGTTGGGGGATGCCCTCCACCCCTACTGCTCTGCCTGGGCTGGGGGAAGGGCCTTTATTCCTTCCCCTCCTTGGAGGCAGGGGCCACCTGGGGCATGGGAGGAGGGGTGGCTTAAGACTGCCAGTTTCCACTTGGAAGCCCTCTTTATTTGGCCAGGGATGGAGAAAGGCTGGGGTCAGAGTGCATGCATCCCCATGGAAACAGCAATGAGCCTGGCCCCTCAGGGACCCTGGCCCTGGCAGGGGATGGGGCTCCTTCGGCTAAGGGGTCTGGGCCTTGCCTTTGGCAGGAGCTCTTACAGGGAGGTCAAGCCATGAGCTGCAGTACCTGTGGCAAGGAGGAGCAGGGAGGCAGAGCGTCCTTGGGCCAAAGCCGCCCTGGGGACAAGGAGGGGAGCTTGTATTGTGCCTTCCAGAGCTGTATGCCCAGAGTGGGTGGTTAATGCGACCCACTGTAAGACCTTGCGACCAGGGGACTCCCCATGAATCTTGATCTTTTGTTCTGTTGTTGTGGGGCTTGGCCCAGGTCCAGCAACCAGGCCTGGAGTCCTCTGGTCCTAAAGGCCTTGCCCAGCTTGGCTTTGGCCTGAGAGCTTGGGGAGGGGTGTGCTGCTGTGGGAGCTGAGACGGAGGACAGCTGAACCCCTCAAAAGGCCAGAGCAGGGTAGCCATCCATCATCTGTAATCACCTGCCTTTGAGTCCAGAATTTTCTTTTCCTTTTTTTTTTTTTTTTTTAAGATTTTATTTATTTATTTGACAGACAGAAATCACAAGTAGACAGAGAGGCAGACAGAGAGAGAGGAGGAAGCAGGCTTCCTGCTGAGCAGAGAGCCCGATGCGGGGCTCCATCCCAGGACCCTAAGATCATGACCTGAGCTGAAGGCAGAGGCTTTAACCCACTGAGCCACCCAGGTGCCCCATTTTCTTTTCTTTTTTAAGATTTTATTTATTTATTTGACAGAGATCACAGGCACTCAGAGAAAGAGGAAGAAGCAAGCTCCCCACTGAGCAGAGAGCCCAAAGCGGGGCTTGATCCCAGGACCCTGGGATCATGACCTGAGCTGAAGGCAGAGGCTTTAACCCACTGAGCCACCCAGGTGCCCCTCCAATTTGCTTTTTTAAAAAGACAAATGTTTCTACATTTGTGGGAAAACTGGTGAGCTCTGAATCAAGCCTAGAATTTAGTTAGTGGTAATGGACTGATGCTGGTTTCTTAGTTTTGACAAAGCTACCATGGAGGGGCACCTGAGTGGCTCAGTGGGTTAAAGGCTCTGCCTTCGGCTCAGGTCATGATCCGAAAGTCCTGGGATTGAGCCCCACATCGGGCTCTCTGTTGGGCAGGGAGACTGCTTCCCTTCCTCTCTCTCTGCCTCTCTCTCTGCCTACTTGTGATTTCTCTCTCTCTCTGTCAAATAAATAAACAAAATCTTTAAAATAAATAAATAAATAAAAATAAATTTAAAAAAAAAGCTACCATGGAAATGTGAGCTGTTGAGACTAGGGGAAACAGGTGGGCAACTGTTATCTGTGCATCTTTTCTGTAAATATAAACTTATTACAAAGACGCCTGGGTTGCTCAGTCTGAGAAGCGTCTGCCTTCAGCTCAGGTCATGATCCCAGGGTCCTGAGACTGAGTCCTGCATCGGGCTCCCTGCTCAGCGGGGAGCCTGCTTCTCCCTCTGCCTGATGCTCCACCTGCTTGTGCGCGCTCTCTCTCTCTGACAAATAAATAAAATCTTTAAAAAAGCAAACTTATTACAGTAAAAAAATAAAAGTCCATCTAGCTGGGGGCAGGAGTGAGGGAAAGAGAGGCCAGGTTCTGTGTCTGTGTGGCTGCCCACTAGGCTGGCTGTGAGCGGCCGCTTTTGCTGTCTCTAGTCAGTTACCAACTCAGGCTGGGGAAGCTGGTCACTAGTACAGAACAGAAGTGCCCCCAAAGAGTTCCCCAAGATTTTACCAGTTCTTACACCTAGTGGCAGGCCCAGAGCCTGCAAAGAACTTTCGTTTTCTTCTCTTTAAGGTTTTGGGTGTTTTGTTTTTTTTTTAAAGATTTTATTTATTTGACACGCAAAGACAGCGAGAGAGGGAAGACAAGCTGGGGGAGTGGGAAAGGGAGAAGCAGGCTCCCTGCTCAGCAGGGAACCTGATGTGGGGCTCGATTCCACGACCTTGGGATCATGACCTGAGCGGAAGGCAGACGCTTATCAATTGAGCCACCCAGGCGCCCTAAGATGTTTTGGGTTTTAATTTTCTGCAGTCTTCATAATTAGAAAAAGAAGCGCAACTTTAGCACAAAACAATGTTTCTTCAGCGAAAACCTGAGTGGGTGGGCAGCGCTGGTCAGGGCGCCCTGACTGGTGGTCCTCCACCTGGGGCAGTCCCCGCGGAGGAGGGCGGTGCAGGGCTGGGCGCGGCACCGCGAATGTCGCCCGTCTTCTCATCGCTGCCCTCGGTTCTCTCGGCGGAAGCCGCGAGACTCACTGAGCCAGCGGCACCCCGGCGGCGGAGGGTCAGAGGCAGGAAGAGGAGCTGGGTAGCTGGCCGGGGCCGGACCGGGCGGGGGGGCGGGGCCTCGCGGCGCGTGGCCAATAGGGCGGGCGGGATTTGTGGGGCGGGGCCAGGACGGCGGGAGCTCTGCGTACCCCGCTGGGGCAGGTTCCTAACCTCCGCAGCCCGGGCGCCGCCTCCTTATCCCTCGGCCGGAACGTGCGAGCGAGCTTTCCTGCTCCGCTGCACCCTCGCCGCTCGGGTTCCGCCGCCCACGCGGCGACTGCCCGGGCCATCACCCGGGCCAGGCGAGTCCCGCGCTTTCTCGAGGGAGGGCAACGGGGCAAATGGGACCACGTGCCTTTAGGGAAGCGGCCATTCCTAACTCCCAGCCACTCCTGCAGCGGGTACGGCACTACTGCCACACTGTGCACACGGAAGCCTCACACCCTGCCCAAGGTCGTGCAGCTAGTAAGGGGGATGTGGGTTGGACTGTGTCCCCCAAAAGATGCGTTCAAGCCCTAACTCCCCTAACTGTGAATGCGACCTTATTTGGAAACAGGGTCTTTGCAGATGTAATCAAATTAAGAAGTCCTTAAACGGACTTAGGACTAGCGTCCTTAGGAGAAGGGAAAATAGGGGCCCCTGGCTGGCTCAGTTGGTGGAACAAGCGACGCTTGATCTCAAAATTGTAAAATCGAGCCCCACTTCAGGTGTAGAGATTACTTAAAAATAAAGTTTTTTTTTTTTTTAAAGAAAGAAAGACAAAATAGGTGGACACACAGAAAACGAAACCATGTGAGACAGAGCCTGGGAGTGCAGTGTTGCTGATAGGAACCCAGGAACACTATGGCTTGCCCACCATCACCAGAAGCTGGGAAGAGCCTGGGAAGATGCTCCCTGAGAGCCTCAGAGGAAGCATGGCCTTACATAGGCCTCAGCTTCAGGCTTCCAGCCTTCAAAACTGTGAAACGATAACTTTGTGTTGTTCTGTGGTATTTTAGTGGGGCCCTAAGGAACCTGTTCAAGGGGGACCAGGACTAGAAGACTGGCTGTCCAGCCCCAGGCAGCAGTGCCTCCTGGAGATAAACACAGGGCTGTGCATACCCTCCAAGAGGACGCAGCCAGCCTGGGAGGAGTCAGAGGTGGCTTCTAGAGAAAGTGCTATTGCAGGTAAGATCTGGCATGGGGACACAGGGAGAAGTTCAATTTGATACCTGCACAGGGTGGATGTGCGTGGCTGTCCAAGGGCTGCCATCCAGAGGGGAGTCAGCTCCAGACTAGGAGCTCTGGAGGGAGGGCTGGGTTGGAGAGGCAGAGCTGGACGTCCAACATAAGGCTGGCTGAGGAGTGGGTTTTGTGTAAGGGGCACTGGGGAGCCTTAGCATTATTTTAAATAGTTGGGTGACACGGTCAGTTTTGTGGTTTAGAAAAATTCTGGTTGATGTAGAAAATGGACTGAAGGGGGAGAAAGCTGCCTCCTACTGGAGAGAGGCTGGATTAGAGGGGATTTAGGAAGTGGAATTCCTGGGGGGTTGGGGGGGGCTTGTAGGCTAGCTCAGGTGAGAGCTCCAGGAAGCAGCTTTTGGGGGCAAGTGGGTTGGAGTCTCCTCAGCCAGGTTTCAGTCTGCATGCCCATCTTCCCTGCCTGACGGGGACTCCCACTTCATGGAGAGTTGGCCCACGTGACCCTAAGGATCCTTGCAGTGCTGCCTGCTGGCTCCTGGTGGCTGCAGCTCCTGCTCCTGTGGTTGTCCCAGTGGACTGAAGTGGCCTGGGAGATGAGGCAGAGCCAGGCCTTGGAAAAGGCAAGTTTCCAGTCTGGAAAGCAGAGTGGGCCGGCTGGGAGGGGGCTTCTGGGAAGGAGGGTTGGGGGATGCCCTCCACCCCTACTGCTCTGCCTGGGCTGGGGGAAGGGCCTTTATTCCTTCCCCTCCTTGGAGGCAGGGGCCACCTGGGGCATGGGAGGAGGGGTGGCTTAAGACTGCCAGTTTCCACTTGGAAGCCCTCTTTATTTGGCCAGGGATGGAGAAAGGCTGGGGTCAGAGTGCATGCATCCCCATGGAAACAGCAATGAGCCTGGCCCCTCAGGGACCCTGGCCCTGGCAGGGGATGGGGCTCCTTCGGCTAAGGGGTCTGGGCCTTGCCTTTGGCAGGAGCTCTTACAGGGAGGTCAAGCCATGAGCTGCAGTACCTGTGGCAAGGAGGAGCAGGGAGGCAGAGCGTCCTTGGGCCAAAGCCGCCCTGGGGACAAGGAGGGGAGCTTGTATTGTGCCTTCCAGAGCTGTATGCCCAGAGTGGGTGGTTAATGCGACCCACTGTAAGACCTTGCGACCAGGGGACTCCCCATGAATCTTGATCTTTTGTTCTGTTGTTGTGGGGCTTGGCCCAGGTCCAGCAACCAGGCCTGGAGTCCTCTGGTCCTAAAGGCCTTGCCCAGCTTGGCTTTGGCCTGAGAGCTTGGGGAGGGGTGTGCTGCTGTGGGAGCTGAGACGGAGGACAGCTGAACCCCTCAAAAGGCCAGAGCAGGGTAGCCATCCATCATCTGTAATCACCTGCCTTTGAGTCCAGAATTTTCTTTTCCTTTTTTTTTTTTTTTTTTTAAGATTTTATTTATTTATTTGACAGACAGAGATCACAAGTAGGCAGAGAGGCAGGCAGAGAGAGAGGAGGAAGCAGGCTCCCTGCTGAGCTGAGAGCCCGATGTAGGGCTCGATCCCACCTGGGATCATGACCTGAGCCAAAGGCAGTGGCTTTAACCCACTGAGCCACCCAGGTGCCCCTGAGTCCAGAATTTTCATCCAGAGAAATGACAGGAGTCTCAAAGAAACCCAAGCAAGGTTCAGTCTTGGCTGCTGCCATCCTTGGGTGGCCAGGATCCCTCTGAGCCCACCGGGCTTGGGGCTTTGCCTCTCAGGGCCGTCGCCCACCTGCCTGAGGCCTGTTTCTCAAGAACATCCTTTCTCAGCCTGCAGTGCCAGGGAACTACCCAGACTCTACGAATTTCCAAGCTCTGTATGCACTGAAATCATTGCCACAGGGACAACAGCCCACCTTTGGGAGCCTCATATGTGAGAACTTGTGGGAGTCCCAGTCACTGGAAATACGGTCCCCACAGGGCAAGGCCCCTGGAGTGTGCAGGGCTGGGGGCTGTCCTACTGGCCAGATTTAATGAAAAGGGCTCAGGACCTCTATGAGACAGCCAGGCAAAGCTTGCACTGGGCGGGAAAAGACCAGCCAGTCCCAAATAACTTTATTCAGGAAAATCTAAACATGCATTTGCATGCTTTGAATAAATTTGCATATCAATCACACTATTCTAAATGCATTTTTTTTTCAGAATAGGAGATTTAATTTCAAATCTGTGAAATTAGAGGAGATATGGTGGTATTTGTCCTGTACTGCAGGATTTAAAAAGTGCCGTTTTCAAGTTTGTGCCTCAGCAGGATCCAGGTTTGGGAGCCTCTTCCCTCAGCCAGAGGGATAATATGGCAAAATGCAATAACTTTCCAGGAGCTCCTGGTAAGTTCTGGCAGTGACTTCTGGGGGAAGGGTTTCTTCTGGTTTCTCAGGATCTCCAGCACCCTGCTAGGGCACCGCACGCATTAGGACCTCATGTAGTGTTCTCAGCTGAAAGTGAGCAGTTCCATAATTCCTTTCAGTTGAGACACTGTGGAGGGTCTCACCCCTGTCCTGGCTTGCCCTATGCCAGTTCCTGGTCTGGTGGGAAGCAGCTTGTGGCTGGGTCAAGATGCAGAGTTTGAAGTGCCACCTTCTCTGTAGTGTCTCCTCCCAGAGTCCTATAGAGGAACTGAGCAGGCCTTTGTAGCTCCCTTCCCTCAGTCACTGGATGTGGCTGCCCTGGGAAGGGAGACCCATGGCGAGATGGCTTTTTGCAGCTGAGGCTGCCTATAGAAGGTGGTAGCTGGAGGTTTAGCAGGAAGACTGTTAGGGGATCTGAGTGGCCCATCTCTGTGTCACCCTACCACCCCACTATCCTCCTCACAATCAGAGAGATCTTATGGAAAATGTTCTCTGACTACAGGCTGGCATTCCTGGAGGGGCTCCTGGTAGCCCTTTCTGCCCTGCCCCTTTGCCCCACGGCAGCCTCACTGGAATGTCACATCCCCTAGCTGACAACAGATCCCCCACTCCACCTAGCTCCAGGCCAGACTTGAGTCTGGGGGATGAGGGCGATAGCTGAATCCACACCCTGCAGATATTCTGCGGGAAGCCTCCAACACCATCGTGCTGGCCGGTTGTCCTCCGGCCTGTTTTCCACGCTCCGTCTCTAAGCCAAGTCTGTAATGCAGGTTCCAGGAGCGCAGGCGTGCGTGTGTGTGTGTGTGTGTGTGTGTGTGTGTGTGTGTGTGTGTATGTGTGTGTGTGTGTGTGTGCGTATGTGTGCGTGTGTGTGTGTAGGGGCTCCTCTGGGGCGTCCAGCTTGCTTTCCATGTGCAGGGGCAGTTGGAACTGGACCTCTGCCTTCCCCGCGCCACCGCGCTTCCTGTCCCGGGCGCCTTCTTACTGCCCTCGAGGTAGGGGCGTGGGTGACCCCCGGGTGCGGGGCTGGCGGCCCTCGTGCGCTGACCCCGCGCTGCCGCACGCACCGGCCACTGAACTGCTGTCCGAAGGGCACATGCGAGCGCAGGACTCGCTGGGGGCGGGGAGCGAGCGGCGCCGGGGTCCCACATCTCCGATCAGCCGCCGCGCGTCCCGGCTGGGGCCGCGATCGCGCGGGGCCGGCTCGCGGGCGCCGATTGGGCGCGCGGCCGTGACGTCACCTCGCTCCCGCCGGCTCCGGCCTCGGGCTCCCGGCTCCGGGCTTTGGGTTTAGCCGCCGCCAGGCGCGCGCCCGGCTGAGTAGCGGGAGCGAGACGCGCGCCTCACGCTGGTCTGAGGCGGTTCGCAGGGTCCCGCGGCCCCGGCCCCGCGCCACCGCCCCCCAACCCCGCCCGGTCGCACCCCCGCACCCCCCGCCCGGTCCCCGCCCGCCCCGCGCCCCGCCCGCCCGCGCGCCCCGCCCGGCGCGGATTTGAAAAGCCCGGCCGCAGCCCCGCGAGCGCGGCAGCCAATCAGCGGCGCGCACTTTCCCGCGGCTTCTGCGAGGCGGCGGCGGCCCGGCGGCGGCGGCGGCGGGCGGGAGGCGCGGG
>NW_019154105.1:68635276-68677833 GCF_002288905.1 Enhydra lutris kenyoni | reverse complement strand
CGGGGGCGGGGTCGGCGCCGCGCGCGGAGAGCCTCGGCCTGGCCGCGCTGCGCCCGCCGCCGCCGCCGCCCCCTCCCCTCCCTCGGCCCTCCCTCCCCCGCGGCCCCGGCCCCCTCCCCGGCCCGCCGCCGCCGGAGCCGCCGCGCCGGGAGAGCCGCCGCCGGAGGATGCGACGCACAACAGGTCACTGGAGCCGCCGGCCCAACCGCCGCCGCGGGCCTGAGGGGCTGAGGGGCCCGGGGGCCCGGGGGGCCCGAGGGGCTGAGGCGCTGAGGGGCCGCCGGGCCGAGGGCTCGCGGGGCCGGGCGTGGGGGGGGGGCAGGAGGACCAGGGAGGCCGGCGGGGCGGGGGCGGCCGCGGCTAACGGGGCCGGGCGTCGGGCGGCCGCGGCCATGTTGGGCCCGGCCGCCGGCGGCTGCACCTGTGCCGGCCTGCGGGCCGGGCGGCCTTTGTTCGCGGCGGCGCCGAGCGAGCCGGGCCGGCCTTTGTGAGGCGCTGGCCCGGGTCGGGGCCGGCGGTGGGAGGGGCGCGCCGGGTCGGCGCGGAGGCGCTTTTTTTTGTCTGCGGTGGGTCCGCGGGTGACACTCAGGGACGCGGGCCGTTGGTCAGCGCGGGCGCCCGGGAGCCGGGCCGGGCCTTGGCAGGTGGAGGCGCGGGCCGGGCGTGGGGACCCCGTCGGGGGCTGTGGGCGCGCGCTGCCCAGGCCCCCGGCGCCGCCGCGGAGCCCCGAGGCCTCAGGACGCGCACAGACGCGTCCCCCCGGCCGCACGGCTGGCTCGGCCCCACTCACGAGAAGGGCGGTTGGGAACCTCAGCATTTCCAGAATGCGGGGCTTGAGTTTCGGGGGAACGGCTGTGGGCCTGCCGCGGGGTTGGCCGGCTCCCGCTCCGCGCTCAGGACGGGAGTGGCCCCGGCTTTGACATTCGGGTGGAAACTTAGTATCGCGGCCGCCCTTCCGCCGCGGGTCGGCCCCGGGGGGTGCGTGCTGGGCTAGCCGCACCTGGGGAGAGAGGCCAGCTCGCTAAGGCGTGGACTCGGGTCTCCGTTAGCGAACTTGTGCAGCGCTGACAGCCCACGCTTGGGTTTTCCGGGCCCGACTTTTAAATGAGTTACACACCGAGGCTCCTTCATCGCCCAACAGCTGAAATCCGTCCCGGAGGCACCGCGCACCCACAGCACCCACGCTCCTGACTGCGTTTTCTGTATTTTTAAATAAGGTTATGGAGATGTTAGGTAAGAAGCCGCCCCATTTATGCGGCTGGGACCTTCACTTTCCTTTCTTCAAATGTTTGAAATGTCCTAGTTCCATATTGAGGTGGGAAGAGAACAACACTCCTGGAGAACCTCGACTCCAGACAATAAGGCGCGGGGAGCGAGCCCTGCGCGCACCGCCCTCTCCTCGTGTGCCTGGCGTGTGCTCTTCTCCCCACAGCCGGCCATAGTTCAGATCTCAGCTATCCGCTGGAAGTGAGCAGGACTCATGCCTGAAGCACGATTACTTTGAGTCATTTCCTTTCCTTTTCTTCCATTTTCTCAGACGCCCAGCAGCCTTCAGTTTGGGGCTAGTGGTTGGTGAAGTGAGGGCTTACTGCGTGGTTGTGAGTTTGAGAGAGCTTTTGTGTAGAGCTCTGATCTGTTCGGTACAAAATACGCTCCCCCACCCCCCTGCATTACCCCCAATTAGGCTGGCCCCGGACTGCAGCAGGGAGTGTTCAATTTATAACTGAATTTTGAAGAATGAGGGGCTGTGTATTCGTGTGTGTGCGCGCGCCATTCGTGGAAACACTAGAGTGCAACAGTAAGGTGAGCAGGCCGCCTGCTGCAGCAGCTTACACTTTTTTGGCAAGTAATTTATGTGGAACTGTTAAGACAGCGAGTACCTGCTGAACTGTGAGGAACCCAATGAAGAGTAAGTCGGAACGGCAGGAACTAGATGTCAGAAAGGAGAGGCTCTGTGGCTGTAGTGAAGGAAGAGTGGGTTGGGCCTCCCACCTACTCGGATGTCCTTTCCTCCCCTAAGTAGTCCCAGCTTTTACAAGTTTACTCCTATAGCGGAATGTAAACTAATTAGTTACTTCCTTTTTTATGGCTTGACGCTTCAGTGTAAAACATGTGAGAGTAGGTGGGATAGACTTCCTGAGGAGTGCTGGGAGAGGATGGACGCCAATAAAATGTGAGCCGCCTGAGATAGGGTTTTTTGCCACCAAGCGCGTGTAAAAGAATGTGCTAAGATGATGCTGAAGTTTATCACTCTGCCCCTTTTCAATTGGGGCAAATAACCTTTCTAAGTTAACACTTTAACCAGCGGGAACTGAAAATACGAGCTTTACACTCCCATCTTCTGGTGTACACGGTTGTTGCTGTTGCTCCCGCTTGCCTGAGAATGTATGCAGTTTTGGGTAAGCATCTTAGTTTCCTGAGCCTCACTTTTCTCTTCTGGTGGACTTTAGTAACTGTGTCTTTGGTCCCCAAATATGTGGTGCCCTGTCCTGACTTCAGACCTTTTGCGTGGACTGTTGGTTGATGTGGAGCACTGCTTCTCCGTGTTTTGGAGTACAGAGTACCTAGCCTTTTAATGGCCATATGTGACCTTTCTCTCTGTTGGATGAGCCATTGGGAGATAGGACTCCCCTAGCCTTGGGTAGCCCAGGCTCTGTTGGTACCTTCTCATGGCAGCACTCAGTAAATGCTGAATAAATGGGCATATGACTTAGGATAAACAAACAACCCATTTTAATGTCAGCATCTGGCCTGTTTGCCTTTTTGTAAGTCATGTTGGAGCAGAAAGGGATCCTCTGGAAGAAGCTGAGTATGGAAAATAAGGGGCTGGCCTAAGGTCAACCCTGCCAGTTGAAGGCAGACGATTAACTGACTGAGGCCACCCAGGCGTCCCAATCATCCTGCTTTTTTTTTTTTTAAGATTTTATTTATTTATTTGACAGAGAGAGATCACAAGCAGACAGAGAGGCAGGCAGAGAGAGAGAGAGAGAGAGAGAGAGGGAAGCAGGCTCCCTGCTGAGCAGAGAGCCCGATGCGGGACTCGATCCCAGGATCATGACCCCAACCGAAAGCAGTGGCTGAGCCACTCAGGCACCCCCCAAGCATCCTGCTTTAATTGGGGAGCCAAGACCATGTTTGCCAAGCAGGGCTGTTCCCTTTTCCTTTCCTCATCATAGCTAACTCAAATGTTAAATAAAAAGTTAATGATGAGGGGCACCTGGGTGGCTCAGTGGGTTAAAGCCTCTGCCTTCAGCTCTGGTCATGATCTCAGGGTTCTGGGATCGAGCCCCACATGGGGCTCTCTGCTCAGCGGGGAGCCTGCTTCCCTTCCTCTCTCTCTGCCTGCCTCTCTGCCTACTTGTGATCTCTATTTGTCAAATAAATAAATAAAATCTTAAAAAAAAAAAGTTAATGATGAAACATTGCAAATGTGTAAGTATAATGAGTAATAGAAGAGACCTCTCCCGACCACCAAAATGAAGTAAGCAGCGATGTTTTTACTGTACCTCACTGTATTGCTGGGCAAGGTAAAAAGAATATAAAGTGTATGAAATACAAAAGCTAGAGGTGATGTGAAAGGAGGGTTAGGCTGGTACTTCACCACTGTCTTTATATGATTTGTTAATTTCTTTATCAGGAATGGTTGTTTACGCGAAGCTCTTGGGGGAGAAAAAGACTTAACATTGGTTACCCCAGGGACTTGTCAGCATTTTGCATTTGTCTCTTGGTTGCAGTATAGCTTTTGAAGGAGCTGATTGATTTGATGAAATTTGGATTGCTAGGTAAAAGAATCAAGACAGACCACAAAGTAGTTTTGTCCTTGAGACTGCCTTCCAAAAAGCAAATGGCTACATATAATTCTCAAATCATCTTATTTCTGTAATACTTAAATGGTTTCAACAAAACAGACAAGTATAGAGTTTGCAAAGTGTTGGTTAAGCTGAGTGCTGGCTTATAGCTCAAAAACCTCAGTAGTGAGACTTCCCTGGCAGGTATATAGAGAAACAATGTTTATTACTGGAAGGAGTTGGGACCTCCATTTTTAAGCTGTCTTTGAAAGAGTTGATGATACAAATTAAGTCTATTATGCTGTTAAAGGATGTATTTATATCAGCAGTGTCTTCGGGTTTCAGTTAATTTTTCACGTATGTTTTTGCTGCTGTATGCTGGCGGCCAACAGATTAGAAAGTATGTTTCTGACTCCAGTTTTACTACCCTCAGTCAGATCTCTACATCCTGCCAGGACTTTCCAAAATGCATACATGATCATGCATACATGATCATACATCCCCCACTTTTCAGGGATCTCCATTGCACTTCGGGGTTCAAGACCAATGTCCCCCTGGCTTTCTAACTCTAACTGCACTTCCTATTTCTCCCTTTAGCACTTCTCTTGCTGCTGTACTTTTGGACGTTTGCCTGATCAGTGTTTGCCACCCCTTTCCCCCAACTCATCACCCCCTCCATGTATATGTGGGCCCAGTTGGCTTTTCCTGTTAACTGCCTCTCAGTCAACTCTCAGCTTGGACCTCACTCCTAGAAAGCCACCCAAGTCCTTGTCTGTTTTGAGAGGCTCTCATAATTATGCCTTGAGCAATTTGTGGTTGCTTCACCCACCTTTGCCCACTGTCCATTCTCACTCTGCTACAGGCACCCTGGCTTCTTGCCCATCTCAAGGACCGTAGCCATGCTTCAGGCCTCAGACTGCTGCACTTGCTCTTTCCTCTGCCTGGAGTGTTCTTCCCTGGACATCTGTATTGCTTGCTCCTTGCCTGCTTTTAGGTCTTTGCTCAAACTTCTTCCCAGGCACTTTCCCTGACCACTGATTTAAAAGACCCTGTTGCCACCTGGCACTCCCCATCTGCTTTAGCTTTTCCTCCATAGCACTTATCCTTTGACATTTAGTGTGTTTTACTTATTTTTTCATCTACCTGACTACATTGAGATGTCTGTACGGGTGAGGACTTTTCCTTCTGGCTTTGATTACTGTCGTAACCCCAAGTGCCTGAAACAGTGCCTCAGGGACTATCAGTGATTGTTTGAGTGAATGGACCCTCAGTTCTTAGATGTCGGGGATATAATATGTCTCAAGCGTGTGGGTGAAGGGGAGTGATATGAGCATGTGCCTTGCTGTGAAGTTGGAAAGGCGGAGGGCCGTGGGCAGGTAACACATGTCAGAGAAGAAGCTCATGGCCCAGTGCTTGAGAATGGTGGCCCTCCAAGGCACAGGATGTAGGAGTAGGAAGAGTGGGTAGATGTAAGAAGTGGGGCTGAAGTGGCATTGATGGGCTCTGGTAAGCATAGGGCTCAAAATAAGAGAACAGATCAGATTTAACCCAGGTGATTCTGGTATTCATAATTTGAAAGATTGGGTGGATTAGGCCCCATTTTTATCTCCCTGTGAACTGGTGAAAGAGAAGGTGGGCCTAGTTTCTCATCTATCTGTTTCTTCCAAACGGAAGTTCTGATCTTACCTATCAGTCAATAATGTGTCCTTGGTGCCTTACTGTTCCCCCATAGAGGAAGTTCTAGCTCTTGAGTGTAGCATGTGGCCCCTGCATGTTTTTCTGGCATCTTTGTTGGTTATTCCTTTGTGGCTGTACTGAGATCTCATTGTTTAGCTGCTGCGGCTCTGGTGATGAGCTGGGCTCTGTCCCATGGGTCTTTGTGCTGTTGCTTCTTCCTCGCTTATCCCGTTTGGTGCTGCTGTGCTCCTCTCATGGCCCAGCCTTTCATTGCCACTGGTGTTGCCCACCCTGCACCCAGAGCACTTGATATGGGGTTTTTGGTTTGTTTGTTTGTTTTTTTCCTCCCAAGTTTGTCGTTTTTTTAGGAGTGTTGGACCCTGTCATGACAGTACATCATGTGAGTTTGCCCCTCCCTCTGCTCTGGGTTGTGAGTTGTTCAAGGAGAGGGCCTTCTGACTTGTCTTCTGGTCTTTGAATAGTGCACAGAAGTACTCTGTTAATAAGTAGAGATAGGTTTTGAGTCTTCTGTTTTCCTAAAGTGTTTTGTTCCATAAAAATTTGAATTCCTAGATTTAAAGAATTCAAATATATGTTAGAAATAAGAGGTTTCTGTTTTGCTTCCCCTGAAAGATTTGGAGTTGGTGCCATCTGGGTAAAGCTTTTCTCTGTATGGCTTTGAGCCTTGAATATTCTTTACCTCTTATTGAATCCTCACAGCAGGAAACTGAATCCCAAAGATATTAAGTGATGACCCAAAGTCACAAGGCTATAAGTGATTAGAACTCCTGCAAGGCCTGACCTTTGATTCTGTACTCTGGGAACTTACTTGTTCTGCCTCTCAGGGGACATTTTAACATAAGGCTATCTATACATGTTTAGGAAGGTGGGCTATTATGTTTTTGTTAGTCGGTATGGTGGTGTACTTCTTTCTAACATATCTTCATTCACTGAGTGTCGGCTGGGTTCCAGTGATGAGCCAGAGTCTATGTCCTTTATCCCATGGAGTTTACAGACTGGTGAGGGGGATGAAACCAGGGAGACAGTGCACAAAGATCATGTCTTTGAAAATCCTATGAAATAGTCTTGCCAAATAATTGGACCTCATTCTGATCAAGGTTCTATGTCCAACAACCAATTTACGGGAAGTAATAGGGGAAAGGAACACATTATACTATACCACAGGATTGTCATCAGCAGAACTCAACACTTGGGAAACCTACAAGTCCAGTAACCTGATCTCTTCAACAGGGAACAAAATTGTACTGTGGAGGGCTTAGTTGTGTCCCAGACAGGCCAGTTAGAGACATGGCTAAACATCACCTTTGATATTTGAGACACTTAGGAATTGGAACACTGATTAGATTTGTCATTAAGGAATTTTTTAAAAGATTTTATTTATTTATTTGACAGAGAGAGAGACAGGGCATACAAGCAGGGGGAGTGGGAGAGGAGAAGCAGGCTTCCCACTGGGTAGGGAGCCTGATGTGGGGCTCAGTCTCAGGACCTGGGGATCATGACCTGAGCCGAAGGCAGATGTTTAAGGACTGAGCCAATAGGCACCTCAAGGAATTTCTTTTTTTCTTAGCTGCCGTAATGTTCTGTTAAGTTAAAAGAATTTGAGGGGTGCCTGGCTGGCTCGGGCGGTGGAGCATGGGACTCTTGATCTCTGCGTCCTGAGTTCAAGCCCCACGTTGGGTGTAGTAGAGCTTACTTTAAAAAAAAAAAAAGAAAGAAAAAAGAATTTGTAACTTTTAGAGACACATACAGCTACTTACCTATGAAATGATACAACATCTGGGATTTGCTTCACCATTCTATGAAGAGGGGGTAGTGAGTGTGTGGCTGGATCAGGACTGGCCTAGGTTGATGGGTACATGGGACTGTACCTATTCTGTCTACCTTTATGTGTATTTGGAATGCTCCGTAACAAAAAGGGAAAAAAAAAGTCATGAAGGAAAGGTTGAATGCATCTAGTAGCATCTGCAGGGAGATTGTATGTAACTGGGGACTCGGTATACTTGGTAGAGGTAGGCACGAGTATTCTGGAGGAGGGAGCAGTCCGTGCAAAGACCCTGGCATAGAAGCGGAAAGGGGACCAGTTTGGCTAGAGCAGAGGGTGAAGGGAACTGTGTGCCAAACAAGGCTGTAGAGGGGAGGGTGCAGATGTTTTGGGGCTGTATTAAGGATTTTCACCCTAAGATGTGAAGCCCGTGAAGGGTTTTAAGGGAAGGTGGGCTGTATGTGTGAGATAAGCATCGATTTGTTTTGGGAAGTGCCTTTTTCAGAGTTTTCTGTAGAGTCAGTAATGAGAGTAAGGTTAGGGGAGAGTGAAGAGTTGGGTACAGGAGACCATGCTGCGGTTACTACTGTTTGTCTGCACTGGGAGTTTTCCGGTCACCCTTGTTTGGAGGCCTTGTAGGATTGAGCACTTTTGCCCCCTGGATTGTGGTATGCCTATGTAATTTGCTTTGGACGATGACAAGTGACCTTTCACTTCGACTGGAAGATCTGAAAGATGTATGCTTTGTTGTATTTTCTTTTTCTTTTTCTTTTTTTTTTTTTTTTTAGAAATTTTAAAAAAGATTTTATTTATTTAACAGAGAGAGAGAGAGAGAGAGAGAGAGATCGATCACAAGTAGGCAGAGAGGCAGTGGGCGGGGAGGGGGAAGCAGGCTCCCTGCCAAGCAGAGAGCCTGACTCGGGGCTCGATCCCAGGACGCTGAGATCATGACCCGAGCTGAAGGTAGAGGCCCAATCCACTGAGCCACCCAGGTACCCCATGCTTTGTTGCATTTTCTTTTCCTGATTCTAACTGTAGAAGCAGATAGATACATGCTGTACACAAGAAAGAAACCTTTGGGCGGAGCCGAGAACAAGTGACTGCTTTGGGGCTTGTTATTGCTGCACAGCCTAGTCCAGTGGGTCTCAACATCTGGTTCCCAGACTGGCAGCATCAATCACCTGGGAACTTGTTAGAAATGCAGATTTGCAGGCCTGCCCTTGACCTACTGAGTCATAAGCTCTGGAGTGGGGTCCAGCAGTCTGTGTGCAAATGAGCTTTTCATGTGATTCTGACGCATTCTACTTTGAGAAGAACTGCCTCTGAGTTTGCTAATTGATAAGCCAGTTAGGAGTTTGTGGTGTTAGTCTGGTGAAGGATGGTGGTGGCGGGCTAACTCTGAGACTGTGGGTGTGGAGGGAAGTAGGTAGGCTTAGGTAGGAAGGATTCTGGCTGGAATAAAACTGGTAAGGCTTGTTGTTGGGGATGTGGGAGATGGTGAGGGGAGAGATGTTAGGGATGGCCCCTGTGTTTTTGTCTGACAACACTGGATGGCTGTACCATTCACTGTCTAGACAAAATATTCTTTTGTAAGCATTTATATTTACTTCAGTTTCAGGGCTCAGAAACAGAGAAAAGTCTATTAAGGAATCTTTAAAATTTTTTTTTACTTCTTTGCTCAAATGTCAATTTCTCAGTGAAGCCCGCATTGCTCCCCCATTTGAACTTGCTCCATGTGTGCTCCCCTGATCCCCTCTGACTGTTTTTATCCACAATAGTCATTACTTTGTTTATTGTACCCCACCTGGCCTCCCCTCTTGAGTGGAAGCTTCTTGAGGCAGGACACTGGTCTCTAGTTCCCTTCTGTAACCCTGGAATCATGTTGCACCTATAAGTGCCCAGTGTATTCGAGCTGAACGGACTATTGCCTGTTGAGGTATGGGCACTGACTGCTGTCCCCGTGGCCAGATCAGAGAGCTGCAGCACACTTTGGATACATGGGTGATAAGGAGAGCCTGCGGCTGACTTAGAAGTGCTCTGGTTTTGGTCTGTGTGACTGGGGTGTTGCTGAGCATGTCTGGGGTCTGGTGATGAGGCCCCTTTACTCTCATCTCTTCAGATTCTTCTATGTAATGGTCTGAGGTGGAGGCTTGAGCTGGCTCGAGAACATGGAGGAGCTGACTTCAGACAGCCTGGTCTTCCTCAGGTGGGAGGAAAAAGCATGTTTTGTTGGCAGCAGCAGTACCCAGAATGAAAGCTGAATGTTAGGTCTTTCTCTCTTGTTCTGTATTTGAAATTGTATACTTTATCTGTGGAACATGAGTTGGGATTATGCATCATGCTAACAGTTTATTGGATTCTTTCTGTTTAGTTCTGAAATTTGTATAAAAGGGTATTTGTTTTTTAAAATTCAACTGCTTATAACTTTGAGAAAAAAAATTATAGTGATTCTTGTTTGTCCTACCTTTGGAGGCTAAGCTCCTGTGCATTTCTCAGATACCAGAATGCTCCTGGCTGCTTTAGGGATCTGTGTGAATTAGCAGATTATATTGGTAACAGGCCGAAGGAGGGTGGCACCCAGTGCCCCACTGTCAGGCCCCTGCCGTGGGTGAGTGCAGTGTCATTGCGGGTGACCTCCTGGTTCTGAAGAAAGAGTAACAGAAGACCTCATTGATCATTACCGTCTCTACTTCCTTTGGAGAGGGCCACTGATTATTTTTGTTGGTTGATAAACTTCTGAGATAGAGGATATCTGTGTCTTGATGGCCCATTAAAAGTGAACATGTGTTTTAATAGGAATTTGCTCTTTACATTCTGCCTCTCCAGGACTCCCAAGGTGACTCCTTCGGGCCAAGCATAAAGAACACTGGTTTCATACACCAGGTGTGCCCCTGGTGTTGGAGTGGAGCTGGTGGTCTCTAAAACTTGGCTTCTGTTCTTGGTTGAGCCCTCTTTGTGGGCTGTCCTTCACCTGTAGAGGCCACTGCTGCTTCCCTTAGTCTTCACCAACTATTCTTGTTCTCTGCTATCGGCCAAGATCTTGGAGCTGATTATTTGTAGCTGCCCAAATCCTGGCACCACCTCACCTCTCCCCTCCATTTGTGAGTTTTGGGCACAGGAGTGATGGGCAGAGTATGATGTACAGAAAGTGAGTTGTGAGTCCCAGCCTAGATTCTATAGAAATCTTTATTTTCAAGAATGTACAAATTATTGACATCATTAAGGCAAAATGGAAAGCTTAATTATCAAAAAAATACATTCTGTGAAAAATTTGTATGGTAACAGATAATGGAAACATAATCATAACCTCATCAACCAAAATGTTTATGGATATTTTTTGATTTATCTTTTCCTTTATCAAACTGAACCATTTACCCTAAAAACAGTATGTTCTGTGAGGGTTGTAACAAAGGATAACCGTCCTCTGCTTTGCTCACTCTGCTTCCCTATTCCATGAGGCAGCTGCCCTACTCTTTTAGCTATTTCTTGTATCTATCTGTACTTTAGAAAAATGACTTTTTTTATTTTGCTGACTTGAGAACTTTTTTTTTTTTTTAAGATTTTATTTATTTATTTGACAGATATCACAAGTAAGCAGAGAGGCAGGCAGAGAGAGAGGAGGAAGCAGGCTCCCTACTGAGCAGAGAGCCTGATGCGGGGCTCTATCCCAGAACCCTGAGATCATGACCTGAGCTGAAGGCAGAGGCTTTAACCCACTGAGCCCCCAGGTGCCCCGAGAACTTTCTGATTTATATATATTGTGTGTCATGTTCATCATTGGGAGATAAGGATTTAACTTTCTTATTCCCCTGTCCTCCTGCTTTACCTTCCCTGCTTCTTCCCAACATGGTGGTATTTTGGTCCTCTCTTTCTATGTAATAAGCTATTACAGAACTCAGTGGCTGAAAATATAGCATTTACTCGTTTTGCAGTCTGGACATAGTATGCCACAGTTATCTTGTTTCTGCCGTAGGGACTGTTTCATTCATTTCGCTGGCACGCTGGTATTGGCTGTTGGCTGACTGCAGGCCTCAGTTCTCACCAGAAGCCATGAAGCTGCTTGGGCTTCCTCACAGCATGGTGGAAGGAGGTGAGCCCTGCCAGTCCTTTCAAGGGATCAGCTGGCCCTGGCGTGGCATCGCTTTTGTCATGTTCTCTCAGGAAAAGCAGTCACAGGCCCAGGCCAGATGAAAAAGTGTGGAAACCTAAGACATTTCTTTGTTGGGGTGGAGTAAGAGAGAATTTTTGACTATCTTTAATCCACCACAGTTTTATAACAATTTCTGGTTTAAATGAATATTTACCAGCTATTATATTGTTCAGCTAAATCATACACTATGAGTGATATTTATTTTCTTATATGACTTGTTTTCCTAGTGGAAATAATTATGTTATTTTTCTGTTTGCTTAGTTTTCCATGCATCTATTGGTAATTCAGTCCCAGGTTTTCTACATGAACCGTTTAAAAAGCCTTTTGTGATGGTCAGTTACACTCTGTCACTTGCATGTTTTTCTCTTGGTGACCTTGGAGCTGTTTGTCTTCCTGCTGCAGACTGGACTCCTCCATAGGCCTGTGGCACAGCTGCACATTCTTTTTTATTTTTTATTTTTTCCTTTTTTTTAAAGTTTGGTTTATTTATTTTAGTGACAGAGAGAGGAGAGAGGGGCAGAGGAAGAAAAAGAAACTCAAGCAGACTCTGTGTTGAACACGGAGTTTGATGCGGGGCTCGATCTCCTGATCCTGAGTTGAGACCTGAGCTGAAACCAAGAGTTGGATGCTTAAATGACTGTACCGTCTGTGTGCCCCACAGCTGCCCATTCTTATTTTCTGAGGTGGACCCCCCCCATTTCCTGGGTGTCATGTCTTTTGTGATTTACTTTCATGTTTTGGTGATATACCTTCTGTTGGTTATCTTAGAATGTGTGGGAGGCAATATTTTTGAGACTTAGCATGCCAAAACCATTTCTTACATTGGTTGATAGCTTGGCTAGGTATATAATTTGGATTTGAAATAATTTTCTCAATTTGAATGCATTGCTTCAGTATTTTTGGGTTTTCCATGTGGATTTTCTCTTTTAGGAAAGCTGGTGCTTTCTGGGTCTCTGATTCTTCACATGTGACCTGTTGTTTCCCCACCCCCAACCCCAAACCAGATGGGTCTCCTTTGCATTTGTTATGCTGACACTTGATGGGTCTTTTCTACTTTCTGATTCTGGGACATTTTGAGTTATTTCTTTCATAATTAAAAAAATCTTTTTCTTTAAGATTTTCTTCATTTGAGAGAGAGCACAAAGAGAGGAGCAGACTCCCCGCTGAGCAGGGACATGAGCACTCTTATTGTCAAGATTAAAAAAAAAAAATGGGGTTGGTGCCTGGGTGGCTCAGTCAGTTGTGTCTCACTCTTGATTTTGGCTGAGGTCATGATCTCAGGGTCCTGGGATTGAGCTCCCAATCAGGCTCGGTGCTTGGCGTGGAGTCTGCTTGAGATTCTCTCTTTCCCCCTGACCCTCCCCCCCCTTTCATGCGTTCTCTCTCTCTCTGTCAATAAATAAATAAAATCTTTATTTTTATGTTTTTAAAGCGTTTTATTTATTTGACAGAATGAGAGAGAGAGTGAACACAAGCAGGGAGAGTGGGAGAGGGAGAAGCAGTCTCCCTGGGGAGCAGAGAGCCCAAGTCAGTCTCGATCCCAGAACCCTGGGATCATGACCTGAGTTGAAGGCAGATGCTTAACCAACTTAGCCACCCAGGCACTCTCCCAGTAACCTTTTATTTATTTATTTATTTATTTATTTATATTTTTATTTTTTTAAAAGATTTTGTTTATTTATTTGACAGAGATCACAAGTAGGCAGAGAGACAGGCAGAGAGAGAGGAAGGGAAGCAGGCTCCCCTCTGAGCAGAGAGCCCGATGCGGGGCTCGATCCCAGGACCCTGGGAACACGACTGGGCCGAAGGCAGAGGCTTTAACCCACCGAGCCACCCAGGCACCCCTATTTTTATTTTTTTTAAAGATATTTTATTTGTTTGATAGAGAGCAAGAGAGGGAACACAAGCAGGGGGAGTGGGAGAGGGAGAAGCAGGCTTCCTGTTGAGCTGGGAGCCCGATGCAGGGCCCAGTCCCAGGACTTTGGGATCATGACCTGAGCCGAAGACAGATACTTAACCACTGAGCCTCCCAGGCGCCCCAGTAACCTTTAAAAAAAAAATTCTGGTATAGCTTACATACGGTGTTACATTAATTTCAAGTGTATAGTATAAACTCTGTGTGGTAAGTATGCTTAAGATTTGCTTTCTTAGCGGGAGCCTGGGTGGCTCAGTGGGTTAAAGCCTTTGCCTTCGGCTCAGGTCATAATCCCAGGGTCCTGGGATCGAGTCCTGCATCAGGCTTTCTGCTCAGCAGGGAGCCTGCTTCTCCGTCTCTCTCTCTCTGCCTGCCTCTCTACCTACTTGTGATCTCTGTCTGTCAAATAAATAAATAAAATCTTAAAAAAAAAAAGATTTGCTTTCTTAGCAAATTTCAAGTATGATACAGTATTATTAACTCTAGTCACCATGCTGTGTATTTTATCTTTAGAACTTATGAATGAAAGTTTGTGTTCTTTGGCCATTGTCCTTGCATTTCCCCCAGCCCCTGGCATCTACTGTTCTACGTTTTTTATGAGTTTGACTTTGTCTTCTTTTATTCTTCTTTAGATTCCATATATAGGTGGGACTGTGCAGTATTTGCCTTTGTCTGTCTAGTTTATTTCAGTTAGCATAATGTCTTCTGGGTTGCAAATGGCAGAATTTCCTTTTCTTTTTTTTTCAATTGGTTGAGTAATATTCCATTGCATGTATCTGCTGTATTTTCTTCATCCACCCATTCACTGAAGGACACAGTGGTTGTCTTTTTTTTTTTTTTTTTTAAGAATTTATTTATTTATTTGATGGATAGAGATCACAAGTAAGCAGAGAGGCAGGCAGAGAGAGAGGGGGGAAGCAGGCTCCCTGCTGAGCAGAGAGCCCCATGTGGGGCTCTATCTCAGGACCTTGAGATCATGACCTGAGCCAAAGGCCTAGGATTAACCCACTGAGCCACCCAGGCGCCCCACAGCGGTTGTCTTCATGCCTTGGCATAAATAATGCTGCAGAAAACAAAGGGATGCAGATATTTCTTTGAGATAGCAATTTTGTTTCTTTCAGATAAATGTTTTGAAGTGGGGTTGGTGGATCATATGGTATTTCTGTTCTTAATTTTTTTAAAAAGATTTACTTATTTGAGAGAGGTAGAACATGGGTGCGTGAGCATATGAGTGGGGGGAGGGGCAGAGGAAGAGCATCCCCAGGCAGAGTCCCTGCTGAACATAGAGCCTGACATGGGGCTTGAACTCACAACCTATGAGATCATGACCTGAGCTGAAACCAAGAGTCAGATGCTCAACCCACTGAGCTGCCCAGTTTTTTGAGGAACCTCCGTACTGTTTCCATAGTGGCTGCACCCACTTACCTTCCCACCAACAGGGCGCGAGGGTCCCTTTTCTCCAGGTCCTGGCCAATACCTGTTGTTTCTTGTCTTTTTGATGAGGGTCATCCTGATGGTGGTGGGGGGGGTGAGGTGACTGTGGATTTGATTTGCATTTCCCTGATGATGACGGATGTTGAGGATCTTTTTAAGTACCTATTGGCCATCTGCATGTCTTCTTTGGGAAACTGTTCAGAGGTCTTTCATAATTTTTAAAGTCTTCTATTTCTTTTTGGAACTCTTTTTTTTTTTTTAAGATTTTATTTATTTATTTGACAGAGAGAGATCACAAGTAGGCAGAGAAGCAGGCAGAGAGAGAGAGAGAGGGAAGCAGGCTCCCCGCTGAGCAGAGAGCCCGACGAGGGACTCGATCCCAGGACCCTGAGATCATGACCTGAGCCGAAGGCAGCGGCCCAACCCACTGAGCCACCCAAGCGCCCTCTTTTTGGAACTCTTATCACGTGGATGTATTGTCAGGATGATCTTCAGATTTTCTTTTTCTCTCTTATGTTTCTCCTTTCCTTTCTCTGCCTCTTTTCTTTCCTCCTTACTCTTCCCTGTGCCTGCTTTCCTCCCTCCCCTCTTCTACTCCCTCCCTGCTCCCTCTCCTTTCTTCTCCCTTCTCCCTCCTTCTGTCCTTCCTCTTCTCCTTTTGGCAAGACTGTAGGATGTCTTGTCTCTTTTTGTCCCTTCAGCAGTTGTGGAATGCAACTATAGAGAGTGCTATAATTTTTAACTATTTTGGAAATATTTTTACATTTTCATAGTGTTCCTTTAAAATTTAAAGAAGAACTTAGATAATATATTCTCATGCTTCAGAATTAAAAAGTAGAGTGTGCAGATCTCTCTACCACTTCATTCCTGAGCTGTCTCACTCACCTCCTTAGAGGCGGCAGTGTAGCTGGAGGTAGACAGAGCGTACTTAAGTGGGAAGGAGTGAGTCTGATTTAACTACCAAGGGAATGTACGTTGAGGTTTCTCTCCTTCCCAGCATTATGTGTTCCTCTGAGTTCCTGGTTTTCTTTTGCTTTTTAAAATTCTTGTTTCTCAAAAAAAAAAATAATAATAATTTAAAAAAATAAATAAAATTCTTGTTTCTCACGGTGAGGTTTCTCCAATGCCTGATTGCCCTCTTCAGTGAAGGCCCATTGTTAAGATGGAGGTCCAGAAGTTGACGGAAGGTCTGTGGGTGGGGGTCTTTATTGAAGGCTGATTGGTCAGGACCCCACTGTCAGTCTCAGTAGGGGTCTCACCCTGAATCCTGGTAGGTCTGGCTGCCTCTTAGAATTCACTGCTGGACTTCCATGGAAACTTGCTGCTTTGAGCGCCCCTCCTCCGTGGGTTGTGACCCCCTGATGTGCCCTGTCCCTAATCTAAACTCCAGTCTTTGTCGGGCTGGGGCAGGGCTGGGACTGCATGTTATCTGCACTTACGGTTTTTGTAGCAGATGCCACTGCTCTATTCAGTGAATTATCCTTATGCTTTAAGTATATTTTAGAAGGAAAAGAGGAAAATATTTTACAGGTAAGTGAGCAGTACAACTTAATGTTTAATATCTTTCCCATTCAACAAAAATTTGATATTTAGAAAATTGAGATAAAATTCACATACCATAAAATTCAGCATTTAAGCCATTTTAAGGTTTATATTTCAGTGGGGCTTTTTTGCTTTTTTGTTTGCTCAGTATGTTCTCAGTGTTATACAACCATCACCACTGTCTAATTCTTGAATATTTTCATCATCCTACTATGAAGGTCCATACTCATTAGGAGTCCCTCCCTGTTCCCTCTCATCCCCTGGCTCCTCTACTTTTATTTCTCTGCAGATGTGCCTGTTCTGGACATTTTGTAGAAATAGAATCCTATGATGTGTGGCCTTTTGTGACTGGCTTCTCTCACTCCACATTCAGGGGTTCATTCCTTTTTGTGGCTAAGTATTAACAATGTATGGGCAGAGCACATTTCTTTTATCAGTTTATCAGTTGCTGGATATTTGGGTTGTTTTTTGCTTTTATGAGTAGTGCTGCTGTGAAGATTTTTTTTTTTTTAAGATTTTATTTATTAGAGCATGAGTCAGGAGGAGGGGCAGAGAGAGAGGGAGAAGTAGGCTCTCTGCTGAGCAGGGAGCCCAACATGGGGCTCGATCCCAGGACCCCAGGATCATGACCTGAGCTGAAGGCAGATGCTTCACCAACTGAGCCATCAGGCGCACCTGCTATGAAGATTCCTGTACAAGTTTTTATACGAATATATGTTTTCAATTCTCTCTTGGGTAGATACCTAGGATTGGAATTGCTGGGTCATGGGAACTGTATGTTTAACTTTTTGAAGATCTGCTGGACTGTTTTCTACAGCAGCTATGCCATTTTTCATCCCCACTAGCAGTGTATGAGGGGCCCAAAGATTTGACCTACATTTAGAATATATAGAGTAAAAACCAGTAATGGGACCAAGGAAGATACCATAGGGAGAGAAGCAGCAGTGACAGGTAGGCCCAAGGCTAATACAGAGACCTGCCTCTGGCTCTAAGCTTTTTGCAGCCAAAACAAAACAAGAAACAGGTCAGTTTTAGAAAGTCCTTACTGTCCTACATGTATTTCTGCAGGAAAAACAAAACTTTTCCTGTATATTCTAGATTCTGAATTCTGTATAATCTCTTTCATAAGGGAATTCTTATGATGGAGTCATGGAGTGGCTGGTGCCCTCAACTGTTGCTTTATGGTAAACTGTTCTGATTTCATTGTTCTTCACATAGAGTTCTTTGATAGGAGGTTGGTTGGAGGTCTTGTCATCCAGTGAAGGCAGGACCAAAATACATTCCAGGTGGGTGAATACGACATGTTAGAAGACAAGGGAACATTGAGGGAGGTGCATATGTCCCTGCAAATCTTATTTATATACTTGGGTTTTCCAGTTAAGTCTCTCTTCTGCCCTTAGATGAGTGACTCAAGAGCTTGGTCCCTCTTCTGGCTTGGTTCTGGTGACTGTCCTGAGGCCTCACTGCTGCCCCAGCATTAAGACCTCTCCACTGTGGCTCTCTGCTCAGTTGGATTCACAGAATGAACAGAGCCGGCTGCAGCCGCACATGCAAGCAATTGGGAGTGGGCGCGGTGGGGGGCGGGGCGGAAATGAGCTTTGGTGATTGCTTAGGCTGTGCTCTAGGAAGGACATTCTTCCTGCCATCTTCTGCCCTTCCCCCCATCTTTCTCCTTCCTCTTTTCCCTAACTTGTATATCTGTATTGTAAGATCTCTCTCTCCTCTAGAATATTAGCTCCACAAGAATAAGGAATGTGCTTTATTTGCTGCTGCTGGTCTGGTATTCAGTAAATAGTTTTGAATGGTGATTGTTTTCTGTGTAACCTTCCCCCTTTTTCTGAGAGCGGTGCCCCTTCCTTCACACTGGCGACCCCTCCTCTATTCCATGTGTCCCTGAAGGGGTGCCCAGCCGTCCCAGCTGTCCAGTCTGTCAGGTCATGTTAAATGTATTCTGTGAAATGTAAAGAGTTAATTACATAATTCTTTAGAGTTTATTACAAACGGCAGAGATATGACGCTTAAGCTCTCCACACTTGCTCCCCTTGGAAAGCCACGGGTAGTTCTCAGCTGCTAATTTTTGTTTTAACCTCCATCTTTTTCATTTTTCACTGTTTTGGTGTTTTTTTTCTTCTTACAGTGATCACATGCTACATAATGTTATTAAAAGACATTTTGACAGGGAGAATGTTTTTTTTTTTTTTTTTAAAGATTTTTTATTTATTTATTTGACAGAGAGAGATCACAAGTAGACAGAGAGGCAGGCAGAGAGAGAGAGAGAGAGAGAGGGAAGCAGGCTCCCTGCTGAGCAGAGAGCCCGATGTGGGACTCAATCCCAGGACCCTGAGATCATGACCTGAGCCGAAGGCAGCGGCTTAACCCACTGAGCCACCCAGGCGCCCCAGGGAGAATGTTAGACCAAGAGAGCTCCCTTTCAGCACAGCACGCCTCTGAGACCGCTTTGGTTCTTCCCGTGAGCTCCCCAACTCCAACTCGTGCTCTTCTGTTGCCTTTGTCCTTGTGGATTCACACTGGTTTTGTAATTCCTTTACTGTCATTTTAATTGGGATTTCTAGAAGGAGTACAGATAAATGTGAGAAAGGGAGCCTCACATTCTTTTTAAATATAAAAATTGTTTTTAGAATGACCACTCTCCTTACTTTTTGCATCTTGTTCTTCTGGGTTTATGTTCCTGCTTCTGTGCTGCTTTCAGCATTTCTTTTGTGAAAGGGATCTGTATATTAAACCCCCTTTGTCTTGGTGTGTCTGAAAATATATTTGACTGCACATTTGAATGATAATTTCTTTTTTTAATTGTAAATTTTTTTTAATTGTAATTTTTTTTTAAGGTTTTATTTATTTAGTTGACAGAAACACAGCTAGAGAGGGAACACAAGCAGGGGCAGAGGGAGAGGGAGAAGCAGGTTTCCTGCCGAACAGGGAGCCTGATGCGGGGCTCGATCCCAGGACCCTGGGATCATGACCTGAGCCAAAGGCAGACGCTTAATGACTGAGCCACCCAGGCGTCCCTATAATTTCCTTTTTTTAAAAAAAGATTATTTATTTATTTATTTGAGCGAGTGAGTGAGAGAGAGACAAGGATAGAGGAAACATGAGCAGGGGCAGAGGGAGAGGGAGAAGCAGGCTTCTCGCCAAGCAGGGAGCCCAATGCAGGGCTCGAGCCTAGGACTCTGGGATTGTGACCTAGCTGAAGGCAGACAACTGGGCCACCCAGGCACCCTTGAACGATAATTTCAATGGGAAATTATTTTCCCTTAACACTTAAAGACTCCACCATGTTTGCCTCTGTTGAGGCAAACAAGGGCCTGAGCTACTGTTTGTCATGCTGAAGTCTGGCAGTTAACTTATTCTTTATGGATTTTAAGATTTTCTTTTTATCCTTCATGTTCTTTAGTTTCAATATGGTGTATCTAAATATTTTTTAATTTATCTTACTCAGAGCCCTGGGTGCTCTTTGAATCTGAATACATGATTTCCTTTCATCTCTGGAAAAATTTCCATCAGTATGCCTTTGAAATTGCCTTTCCCCCATCCTCCTTAGTCTTTCCTAGAACTCCATTGGAATGAAAGCTCCCTGGGTGCAGAGTATCATTTCTTTTATTGATGGCAACATATACATATCATAAAACTTACAGTTTTAACCATTTTTAGGTGTGCAGTTCAGTGGTATTAAGTACATTTACACTACTGTGTAAGCATTACCACCATCCATCTGCAGAACCTTTTCGTCTTCCCAAACTGAAATTCTGTCCTCATTAAACACTAACTCCCCATTCCTCTTCCCGTTTTCTTACAACCAGCGTTCTACTTTTTGTCTCTATGAACTTGATTACTCTAGGTACTTCATATAGGTGGAATCATACAGTATTTGTCCTTTTGCACCTGGCTTCTTTCACCTAGCGTAATGTTTTCAAGGTCCATCCATGTTGTAGCATGTAGGAATTTATTACTCTCTAAGGCTGTAATTTCTTTTGTATGTATATACTATATTTTGTTGGTCCATTCCTCTGTTGATGGACACTTGGATTGCTTCCATCTTTTAGGTATTATAAATAATACTGCTGTCTTTGTTGGAGTACAAATATCTGTTTGAGTCTCTGCTTTAAATTCTTTTGGATGGGCAAGATTAACTTTTTTGGAGCAGTTTTAGATCTACAGCAAGATTGAGGGGAAGGTTCAGAGATTTCCTGTATATCCTCTACCCCCACATAAGTTTAGTGTCCCTGTGTTCAACATTCTCCCCCAGAGCGGTACCTTTGTACAACTTATGAGATATGGCATAATCCCCAAAGTTCATAGTTTACATCAGGGTTCACTTGTTGTACATTCTATGGTTTTGGACAAATGTGTAATGACAGGTATCCACCATTATAGTATCATACAGAGTAGTTCCTCTGCTGTAAAAATCCTCTTTGTTCTGCCTTTTCATCCCTCTCTCCTAGCAGCTACTGATCTTTTTACTGTTTCTGTTGTTTTTTTGCCTTTTCTAGAAGGTCCTAGAGTTGGACTCATGCAATGTGTAGTCTTTTCTTAAATAATATGCTTTTAAAGTTCTTCCATGTCTTTTCGTGGCTTGATAGCTCCTTTCTTCCTTCTTTCTTTCTTTGCTTTTTTTTCTTTCTTTCTTTTTTTAAAGATTTTATTTATTTATTTGAGAGAGAGAGAGAGAGAGAATAAACATGGAGAAAGGGTAGAGGGAGAAGCAGAGTCTCCACTGAGCAAGGAGCCCAATACGGGACTCAATCCCAGGACCCTGGGATCATGACCCGAGCCGAAGGCAGAGACTTTAACCCACTGAGCCACCCAGGTGCCCCCCAGAAGATACCTTTTTTTTTTAAAGATGTTATTTATTTATTTATTTTTTAAGATTTTATTTATTTATTTGACCGAGAGAGATCACAAGTAGGCAGAGAGGCAGGCAGAGAGAGAGGAGGAAGCAGGCTCCCTGCTGAGCAGAGAGCCCGACGCGGGGCTCGATCCCAGGACCCCGAGATCATGACCTGAGCTGAAGGCAGAAGCTTAACCCACTGAGCCACTCAGGCGCCCCAAGATGTTATTTATTTGACAGACAGAGATCACAAGTAGGCAGAGAGGCAGGCAGAGAGAGAGACAGGAAGGGAAGCAGGCTCCCTGCTGAGCAGAGAGCCTGATGCGGGGCTCGATCCCAGGATCCTGAGACCATGACCTCAGCCGAAGGCAGAGGCTTAACCCACTGAGCCACCCAGGCGCCCCAGAAGATACTTTTTAAAATGAAGCACAGCTTATCAATTATTTCTTTCATGGATTGTGCCTTTAGTGTCATATATGAAAGGTCACTGCCAAACTCATGGTCATCTAGGTTTTCTCTTGTATTATCTTCTAGGAGTTTTGTAGTTTTTTAATTTCACATTTAGGTCTATGATCCATTTTGGGTTAATTTCTGTGAAGGTTATAAGGTCTGTGTCTAGGTTCATTTTTTAAAAAGATTTTATTTATTTGTCAGAAGGAGAGAGAGAGAGAGAAAGCACAAGCACGGGGAGCAGCAGGCAGAGGGAGAAGCCGGCTCCCCGCTGAGCAAGGAGCCTGATGCAAGACTCGATCCCAGGACCCTGGGGTCCTGACCTGAGCGTTAGGCAGGAGCTTAATCAACTGAGCCACCCAGGTGTCCCTAGATTCATTTTTAAAAACGATTTATTTATTTGAGAGAGCGAAAGAGAGAGGGCATTGGGGGAGGGCAGAGGGAGAGGGAGATAAGCAGACTCCTCCCAGAGCATGGAGCCTGACATGGGACTTGATCCCAGGACCCTGAGATCATGACCTAAGCAGAGTCGGATGCCCAACAAACTGAGCCACGTAGGCACCCCTAGATTCACTTTTTTTTTGGCATGTGGATGTCCTGTTGTTCCAGCCCCATTTGTAGAAAGGCTGTCTTGGCTTCTTGTATTGTCTTTCCTCTTTTGTCAAAGATTGATTGACTTTATTTATAAGGGTTTATTTCTGGTCTGTCTATTCTGTTGCACATTTATCTTTTATTTTGCCAATGTGACACTACCTTTGTTAGCGTACCTTCTTCATAGTAAACCTAGAAGTCAGTTAGTGTCAGTTCTTAAACTTTGTTACTCTCTTTCAATACTCTGTTGGCTATTCTGAGTCTTTTGTTTCCCCATATAAACTTGAGAATCAGTTTGTCGATATCCACAAAAGAACTTACTGGGATTTTGAGTGGGATTTCATTTAACCTATAGATCAAGTTGGGAAGAACTGATATCTTTTTTTTTTTTTTTTTTTTTTTTTAAAGATTTTATCCATTTATTTGACAGATCACAAGCAGGCAGAGAGGCAGGCAGAGAGAGAGGAGGAAGCAGGCTCCCCTAGAGAGCAGAGAGCCCGATGCGGGGCTCGATCCCAGGACTCTGAGATCATGACCTGAGCCGAAGGCAGCGGCTTAACCCACTGAGCCACCCAGGCGCCCCGGGAAGAACTGATATCTTGCTAATACTGAGTCCTCCTATCCATGAGCGTGGATTTATTTGGTTCTTTGATTTTATTTATCAGAGTTTTGTAGTTTTTCTTCTATAGGTCTTGTACATATTTTGTTAGATCTGTTCCTGAGTATGTAATTTTTTGGAGTGCTAATGTGAGTGGTGGTTTTAATTTCAAATTCTACTTGTTTATTGCTGGTGTGTAGGGAAGTGATTAGCTTTTGTATATTAGCATGGTATCCTATAACCTCGCTATGAATACTTACTAGTTCCAGGAACTTTTCTGATTCTTTCAGCTTTTCTGCAGAGATGTTCATGTCATCTGTGAACAAAAGTTTTATATCTTTCTTCCCAATCTGTATATTTGTATTTCCTATTCTTGTCTTTTTTGCACTAGCTACGATGGCAGAATGTTTTTAATCCTCTTTTGTTCAGTGCTATAACCCCAGCACATAAGATTTCAGTGTTTGGCACATCATAGGCACTCTATAAATTTTTGAAAGAATGAAACATGCATGTTGTATCTCTTAATCCCTCTTAAATATTTTTCATCTCTTTATCAGCTGTATGCCTTGGTGATTTGTTCATACTTATCTTCTAATTTATTAACTTATGTGTAGCTGTGGTTATTCTGCTATATTCAACTCAGCTATTTTAATTTCATTGCCCATTTTTCTTTTCCAAACCTGCAAATTATGAGAAAAATAATTTCATTTTCTTATTCTGTGGAAGGACACCCTTCCATATTACGCTATGCCTAGCTCCTCGGGTGTTCCTCCCTATTAGTGACAGGTTTGTGTGCTGTGTAATCTCTGTCGTATAGTTCACTTCAGCAAGGAGGTCTTCCACGCGTGCTCTGGGCTGTAGAAGCTCCCCCTGAGTAGTTTCCAGTTTGCCTTTGCAGGGCCCTACCAGCTTCTTTCATTCTGGACCCATTTTTACATCAATTTCTTGGCTCAGGATTTGAGGCATCACAGCCTCCGAGGCAGATTTCTCAAGAGTGATTCTGTCTCGCCGGTCTTCTCTGGTGGGTATTTGCTGAGGGCTCTGCCCTGTGCTTGCCACTGGCTTAGATGGTGAAGGCACTGTGACAGTAGCCATTCTGGTCTGCTCTGGGTGATGCCTGCTCTTCCTCCTCCACGTTTAGAACTACCCTATGAAGTCAGTTGGTCCTCTGTCCACAGCACGTGGAGTGTGGATGAGAGGGTGTTGTCATCTGCACAGTTGGTAAGCATTGGAGCCCAGATTACGGCAGAGGCAGTGGTGTCTATGCTGTGCCCCAAGCCACTCTAGCTGGTTGCTCTCCATGCCCTTCTTACCCGCTGTAGGCTCCGTGTGGGGAGCCAGGAGGCCCAAGTCCTTGCTTCGCACCTTGGCTCTATATTCCACCTGCCAAGCCCAGCTCTGGAAGTGTGGGGTTCTGCCCCTGGCAGTCTCTGCCCTATGAGGCCAATTGCTGTTTCCTTTTCATTTCTGGGCCTGGAGAACTGCTTTGAATTAGGTGATAGAGCTAACTTTTTTCTTTTAAAAGAATTTGACCACCTTCATCAGAAATCTCCTGTAATGTGTTAATATGGTGATGTAACATTAATAGAGGTCCTGATATTGAATCATAATTTTGGGGTAGATCCTCTTTGGTATCTTATTTTAGTGTAGTAATATCTAGGTTTGATTTACTTATGTTTTGTAATATTTATAGTATTTTTTTAGTGCTCATGATCCATAGTTCTTTTTTGGACTCATTGTTTCTGGTTTTGGTATAAGAGTTATGCCAGCCTTCTAAGTTTTCAGAAACTTTTCATTATTTTCTGTCTTAGAGTAATTTAAAGTTTTTTTTTTTTCATTTGTTTATTTTTTAATTTAAGTAATCTATACCTAGTGTGGGAATTGAATGCAGGACCCCAGGTCAAGAGTCACATGCTTCTCCAGCTGAGCCAGCCAGGTGCCCCAGTATTCTTGGAGTAACAGGAATGATATATTTGTGTGATGCATAATACACGACAATTGAAAGGACAGCTCCACTCATATATATCAATGTGGGGAAGTAAAGATACATTGATTGATTAAGTTGCAGAGTAAAGGTGTAGTATGATAGTATTTATAGAAACACAAACCCCGTGAAACAATTCTGTTAGTGGATATATACCATAGACTGGAGGGATGCATGGTGAATTTGAGATGGGAATTGTCTCTGAGGGAGACTGAATGGAACTTATGCTTCAAGAGCAGGCTGACATCATCTTTGTTTTATTTGTTCACTCCTCAAACCCAGACCTCTGGGAGGCAGTACCTGGGGCTAGACTGCTGCTGCCCCCCTGTCTTCCAGCTTTATGGCTTGGGTGTCATAGTTCCTGCACCTGTGCAATGGAATCTCAGTGCCTGCCTCACAGTGTTGTGAGAACACAAAACCCCGGCAAGCTGCAAAAGGCATTTCATTGGTGGTAGGCAGTCTGAGGACCACACAGTAAGCATTAAATACTTAATTCCTAGTTGCTGCTATCTGGAGTTCTCTACCCCCTCAACACCCCCATATAAAACAGACTTGAAGCAAATATGGCAAAATGCTAACATACTGTCATTTTGGAGTGATGGATTTTATCCTGTTGTGCTTTGTACTTTTCTACACTGAAAAACTTAACTCCCTTCTCCAACGTAAGAACAATTGCTAAGAGTAGCCAGTGAAATTCTCTGGGCTTTTCTTCTGTGGTTATTGGGCGTTTCAGGTTTTCTACCCCTTGGTTAGGTTTTGTGTTTTTCTTGAAATGCTAGACAGAGTGTAAGATTTTCTAATTTATTGGTGTAACTTTGGTAACAGACTCTTAGAAAGATAAAACTAAGTGGTCAGTGACTTTCACTGCTGTGGAGGCCAATCATCTCTGGAGTGCCCCGTGCCTTAAAGAGTTCTCACAGGTAGAATCCGGGGAAATAAGCAGCCCACAGTCAGATTAGTAGGGAAAATAGACAAAACACACAAAGAAAAAGCACCACAGGGTGCCTGGGTGGCTCAGTGGGTTGAGCCGCTGCCTTTGGCTCAGGTCATGATCTCAGGGTCCTGGGATCGAGTCCCGCATCGGGCTCTCTGCTCAGCAGGGAGCCTGCTTCCCTCTCTCTCTCTGCCTGCTTCTCTGTCTACTTGTGATCTCTCTCTGTCAAATAAATAATAAAAATAAAATCTTAAAAAAAAAAAGCACCACAAATGAAAAAAAAAAACAAAACCCAGTAGTAAAAACAGTCTTGCAAAGTCTACATATTTAAGACAATTATATTTAATATATTTAAGAATTTAAAATAAACTTGAAAATACCAACAGGAGCAACCAATTTTTTTTTCTTGGTGTTGTTAAGATTTTATTTTTATTTATTTGACAGAGAGAGAGATCACAAGTAGACAGAGAAGCAGGCAGAGAGAGAAGGGGAAGCAGGCTCCCCGCTGAGCAGAGAGCCTGATGCGGGGCTCGATCCCAGGACCCTGAGATCACAACCCAAGCTGAAGGCAGAGGCCTAACGCACTGAACCACCCAGGCACCCCTTAGCATTATTTTCTTAGCAGCTCCCCTAACTAGGATTGCGGTTTGCACATGTAACTCATCATGCTCTACTTAGAGTTATTACACTACTCACTGTAGTATAAGTGAATATACTATACACTGAAATAGAAGATTCTTGCAACTGTCTAGATTTACTTCCTTTCCCATGCTACAGTTGTCATATATTGTAACAAGTTATAGTCCCAATAATCTTATAAATTTTGCTTTAGTTACATGAATTTTAAACTTAAGAACAAATACTTTTTTTTTTTTTTAAGATTTTATTTATTTATTTGACAGATCACAAGTAGACAGAGAGGCAGGCAGAGGGGGAGGGGAAGCAGTCTCCCTGCTGAGCAGAGAACCCAGTGCGGGGCTTGAGTCCAGAACCCTGAGATCATGACCTGAACCGAAGGCAGAGGCTTAACCCACTGAGCCACCCAGGTGCCCCACCCAGGTGCCCCAACAAATAGTCTTTTATGTTTACCAGTATATTCAACATTTCTGGTGCCTTCCATTTCTTCTTAAAGATCCAGGTTTCAGTCTGATCTTATTTCTCTTCAACCTGAAGAAATTCTTTTAGTATGTCTTGTATAGATCTGCTGTTAACTTTAAATAGTTTGTATTTCTTTTAAAATAGCATTTTGCTGGGGTGCTTGGGTGGCTCAGTCATTTAAACATCTGACTTCGGCTTAGGTCATGATCTTGGGGTCCTAGGATAAAACCCCATGTTGGGCTCCCCACTCAACGGGGAGTCTGCTTCATCCTCTTCCTTGGCCTCTTCCCCTGCTCATGCCCTCTCTGTGTCTCTCAAATAAATAAAATCTTTTTTTTTTTAAAGATTTTATTTATTTATTTGACAGAGAGATCACAAGTAGGCAGAGAGGCAGGCAGAGAGAGAGGAGGAAGCAGGCTCCCTGCCGAGCAGAGAGCCCGATCCCAGGGCTCGATCCCAGGACCCCGGGATCATGACCTGAGCCCAAGGCAGAGGCTTTAACCCACTGAGCCACCCAGGCGCCCCAAGGGTGTTTATTTTTTTAAATTCTGTTAAACTACACGTAATGTAAAACTTATCTTAAGTATTTTTTTTAAAGATTTTGTTTATTTGACAGACAGATAACAAGTAGGCAGAGGGGCAGGCAGAGAGAGAGGGGGAAGCAGGCTCCCCACTGAGCAGAGAGCCCGATGTGGGGCTCCATCCCAGGACCCTGGGATCATGACCTGAGCTGAAGGCAGAGGCTTTAAACCACTGAGCCACCCAGGTGCCCCGTCTTAAGTATTTTCAAGTGTATTGTTAAGTGGTATTAAGTACATTCACCTTGTTATGCTGCTGTCCCCACCGTCTATCCGCAGAACTCTTTGTCTTGTGAGTCTGAAACTCTTACATTTATCAAACACTAACTTCCTATTCCTTCTCGTTCCCCCACCCTGGCCCCTGGTTCCCACCATCTACCTTCTGTCTCCATAGGTCGGCCTCCTCTAGGGACCTCATGAAGTGGAATCATCAATATTTGGCCTTGGTGTCTGGCTTCCTCCACTGAGCACAATGTCCTCTAGGTTCCTCCATGTGGTGGCCGGTGTCAGAGTCCCCTTCCTGTTTAAGACTGAGGAACATTCCATTCTGTGGATGGACCACGTTTTGCTTCTCCATTCATTGGTTGATAGACACTTGGGTGCTTTCCTGTCTTAGCTGCTCTGAATCATGCTACAGTGAACATGGGTGTGCAAACACTTCTTGGAGACCCTGCTTTCAGTTCTTTGGGGTACATACCCAGCTGTGGAATTGCTGGGTCATAGGGTAGTTCTATTTTTAATTTTGTGAGGGACTTCCATTCTGTTTTCTGCGGCGGCTGCGCCATTTTGCACTCCCACCAGCACTGCACAGGGTTCTAATTTCTCCATATCCTCACCAACACTGGTTATTTCATGGTTTTTTTTGAGAGTAGCCATCCTACTGGATGTGAGGTAGGATCTCATTGTGGTTTTGATCTTAAAGTGGTGTTTTGGTTTGTGTTTTTTTTTTTGTCCAGCAGCTGGAGTCTTGTTTCAGTTATTTTATAAACTGGGCTACTTGGACTCTATCACATATATGTGTCAGCCTGGAATTTGGACATGGTTTATATGCAGAATTTGGGGCTCCTCCTCAATGGCTCTCTTCTGTTAGAAGTTGTACTTTTTTTTTGTTGTTGTTAAAGATTTTATTTATTTACTTGAGATAGAAAGAAAGGGAGAGAGAGCATGAGCAGGGATATAAAAGGAGAGGGAGAAGCAGGCTCCCCGCTGAGGCAGCCTGACATGGGGCTCTGTCTCAGGACCCCGGATCATGACCTGAGCCAAAGGCAGACACTGAGCCAACTGAACCACCCAGGCGCCCTTAGAAGTTTTACTTCTTTAAAAAAATTTTTTTTAAAGATTTTATTTATTTATTTGACAGACAGAGATTACAAGTAGGCAGAGAGGCAGGCAGAGAGAGAGGAGGAAGCAGGCTCCCTGCTGAGCAGAGAGCCCGATGTGGGGCTCGATCCCAGGACTCTGAGATCATGACCTGAGCCGAAGGCAGAGGCTTTAACCCACTGAGCCACCCAGGCGCCCCAGAAGTTTTACTTCTTGTACAACTGTTCCCATTGCCTCGAACTTTCTTTAAGAACAAAACTGAAAGCCGGGATATTCTGGCACTGCTCCTTTCTTCCAGGAGCGGACTCCTGTTTGTTTTCTTCCTGCTTTTGGTCTTTGTGTCTTCAGGTAGTTGTTTTTTATATTTTTGCCCAGTTAATCTGACGTGAGCTGGAATAATTTACCTTAAAAAAATACCGTGTGAGTGAAAGCACGTGCTCTTCTACGTGTTCTGGTGCTAGAAGGCGTCTAGTGCCTGTGAAGCTAAACTGGAACTTGGGCTGTTGAGTTTGCTCTTTATTCCTGTGTCTCCACTGAGGTCTGTGTGGAAACTGCAGGTGCTACAGTCTGGTCCCCATTGCTGCACTTGAGCTTTCTCTGCCTCCACACTCTTGGCATTTTCAGCCAGGTAATTCGTTGTTGTGGGGGCTGGCCTCTGTGTAACAGGCTTCTTGACCCTTCCCAGTAGATGTCAGTAGCAGCTCCCCAGAGGTAACAATCAGAAAATGTTTCTAGACAGTACTGAGTGTCCCTGGGGAGCAGAGTCTTCCACAGCTTAGAAGTGCTGCAGTACATGTGTGCATCTCTCTGCTTTGTACTCTCAGCTTCTCGCTGGTGTCTGATGCTGCTGGCGTTGCCTTCTGGGAGGGGTCTCCTTGGTGGCCGTCCTAGTGTAGTCTTGGTGAATGTATTCCCAGCTGGAATGGGTGCCTGCCCGTTCCTTGTTCCTAGCTGACCTTTGGGTTTTGGTGCTTTCACTGGGAGTCCCCAAGTGGGGTCTAAAGTTGTACAGTAAAGCCTCTGATTATCCCATGTAGCCCAAGGGGTCTTCTTAAAACTGCCCCCTTCTGCCCTTAGGCCTCAAGCGGCCAGCAGGGCACATTGCAAGTAGTGCACGTTATGACTCAGCAGTGTTGACCTCGCTAGTTAATCTTCAGGAGATAGCTAAATAAAATTTGCCATTACTACAGTACTTCTTGTCATAACATTTAATTTTGGGCCTGGGCCAGGAAGGGGTGGACAACAGAGGTTAGTCTGAGCATAAACCAGAACTGACTCGGGCTGTTTTCTCACTTTGTAAGCGCCCACCCCACCCCTCCCGCCCCACCCCGGGTCCCCAACATCAATCTGGAACTAATGGTGTGCCAGCCTTTGGGAGATCTGGTTATCAACTGTGCTGATTAGTAACCTTGGGTGTGTCACTGGAACCCATCTGCCTGGGAGTCCTCAGCTGTGACCAGAGGAACTTTGTTTTGTGCTGTTCCCTCTTGTCCTTTTACAAAGGCCTGTCTTTGTTGTTGTTTTTAAGGATTTTATTTATTTGAGAGATAGAGTGTGCACAAGTGGGGGGAGAGGCAGAGGCGGAGAGAGAAACAGGCACCTTGCTGAGCAGGGAGCCAGACTCTGGGCTCCATCCCAGGAACCGGGACCATGTGCTGAGCCGAAAGCAGACACTGAGCCATCTGAGCCCCGAAGGTGCCCCCGAAGGCCTGGCTTTGTGTGAGCTGCCTCAGGCACATGCACCAACGGTGATCTCCCCACTCAACAGTGATTGAGGCAACTGAAGCCAGTATCCACAGCCACGGTGCTGGGTCGTGGTGGTGGCACAACTCGTGTCTCCATGCCTTTTTTTGTGTTCTCTAGTGTTCTCCCCCTTAAAAATGATCCCTGTTCTTTTCCTTGCAACTTTATCATTTTGTGATTCTGTCTCATTTTTGTGAAATTAGAACTGCGTCTGTGACCCAAATGATTATGGAAATATTGTAAATTTTCTCAAAACAAACGACTACCCAAAGTTGTAGCAGTGTCAGCATGCTTGTGAGGTTTAAACATAATGTTTCTTTTTATTTGTGTTTTTCTAATATTGTAGTGTTCTAAGAACGGAAGCATCTGGGCTGAATGGAAGTTAGCATCAAAGAAGTCCTCTTTCTGTTCAGAAAGTTGTAAAGTGCATAAAGATGAAGCAGGCACCAGAAATCCTTGGCAATACAAATGGAAAGACTCAGAACTGTGAAGTGAATCGTGAATGTTCTGTGTTCCTCAGCAAAGCCCACCTCTCTACCAGTCTGCAGGAGGGGGTCATGCAAAAGTTTAATGGCCATGATGCACTTCCCTTTATTCCATCTGAGAAGCTGAAAGACCTAACTTCGCGTGTATTTAATGGAGAACCTGGTGCTCATGATGCCAGATTACGTTTTGAGTCCCAGGAAGGGAAAGGACTTGGGACACCGCCTAACACCACCCCTATCAAAAATGGCTCTCCGGAAATTAAGCTGAAGATCACCAAAACATATATGAATGGGAAACCTCTCTTTGAATCTTCTATTTGTGGTGACAGTGCTGCTGCTGTGTCCCAGTCAGAAGAAAATGGACAAAAACCAGAAAATAAGGCAAGAAGGAGCAGGAAGAGAAGCATAAAATATGACTCCTTACTGGAGCAGGGTCTTGTTGAAGCAGCACTGGTGTCCAAGATCTCAAGTCCCTCAGATAAAAAGGTATCCGTGAGGCGCTGTGGCCAGGGTACAGCCAAGTGCAACAGCCTGTTGCCCTAACGTGGGAACCACGGGAGGGTGCTTCTGCATGTGGGGTTGGCTGGAGGGGAGCAGAGGCCACTGTGCATCTGCTCTCCAGCTCCCCTGTCTGCACATGGCTGACCATGGCGCCTGGGCCGTGCTTGGGCCCCCACTTTAGGACACCCTGACATTGCCTCCCGTAAGCCTCACAGCAGCCTGTTGAGTCCATTGTGTGGCCTGGGGAGGTTAACTAAGTGTTCAAGATTAAAATGACTAAAGAGAGGTAAAACCAGTTTCTAAACCTGGGTCTGGCCAATTCCACAGCCCTTGACCTTTAGGCTGTGCTGTTTCCATGGATCTTATCTCCAGAGACATTCTTTAGCCTAATTGCGGAGGGGTGTTGGGACCTAGCTTGAGGCTTCTTCAGTTTATACCATCTGAGGAGTGAGAAGCAAAGCTGTGTTGTGCAGGAGTGCTCCTGTCCTTCCACGTGGTTCACTGTCCACTTGTCTCCTCTACCAGGGCGTCCGGCACATGGTCTACCTCCTTGGCGGCTGGGCTGTGTCCCACACTTTCACATTCTAGGTTCCCAATGCAGAGCCCAGCACTTGAACACATCTGAGGAAGTGTTCACTTATCCAACACTGGGTGGAAACCTCTTGACTTAAAATGAAGGAAGGTAGTGGTTTTTGTCTCTGTATCTTAAAGTGGCACTCAGGATGGCCTGCTACTTAAATCAGTGTTGGCCAGAGAATACAGCCGGAGCTTTGGCCTTGGCAGAAGGAGGTAGGGAGGGTGCCAGGGGCTGATGGTCTGTATACAGTCTGTATGAACAGAATCTGGAAGTTGCCTGGTGCCCACTAGTCTTTAGTTGAAGCTCCAGGCTCCCTTGCAGGCGTGTACAAAGGGAACCTGAAACTAGTTCGGGTTGGAATATTTAATCATCATCAAGGTTGGGATATTTAGTTTAAATTTACAGTTGAGGAATTTTACAGTTTTCACATATAAGAGGGGAAATGGCTACAGTTTCCTTAAAATTGTTAAAATAATGAAGATTTTTAAGGGTTTAAAAAAAGTGCTTTAAGGGGCACCTGGATGGCTCAGTGGGTTGGGCCTCTGCCTTCGGCTCAGTTTGTGATCTCAGGGTCCTGGGATCGAGCCCCGCATTGGGCTTTCTGCTCAGCGGGGAGCCCGCTTCCCCCCTTCTCTCTCTGCCTGCCTCTGCCTAATTGTGGTCTCTGTCTGTCAAATAAATAAATAAAATCTTTAAAAAAAAAAGTGCTTTAAGTGCTCAGGAGCTGTTTAGTTGTTGCTAATGTAATTACGACAGTGAATTATTTATTTATTTTTAAAAAATATTTATTTGACAGAAAGAGAGAGAGAGAGGGAGAGAGAGCACATACAAGCAGGGGGAGTGGCAGGGAGAGGGAGGGGGAGAAGTAGGCTCCCTGCTGAGCAGGGAGCCTGATGTGGGACTTCATCTCAGGACCCTGGGATCATGACCTGAGCTGAAGGCAAGACGCTTCACTGACTGGTCCCAGGCGCCCCTACCACAGTGAAGTTTTTGAAAGATCAATTTAGTGAGCTGGGCTGATGCAGTGGGTTTTTGAAGTGCCCATGTTTGTGGGGGACCTCACTCTTTCATAGGGGAGGAGGCCAGTGCAAGTGCTTCCTAGCTCTGCTGCCTGGTTTTGTGAAAACCTGAATTTTGACTCTCCATCTTCAGAGTGGGGGTGATACCACTTATCTTCATGGGGCTGCCATGTAGCTTAGATGGCACAGAACGTAAAGCTGGGATGCTGTGGAGGAATCAGCATAATGTGGCCACTTTGTGCCAGCCCTTCCCAGCAGGCACGCTGAACTTTTTAACAATTACTGAGATTTCAGAGCTGCTGTTCTTGGTTTACAGATGAGGAAACTGAAGCCCAGACAAGTTCAGCAACTTGCCTACGTATGTAGAGCTCTTAGGGGAAAGCTCAGGAGTTCACACTCACAAGGAGGCCAGGAGTCAAGCCAACTCTGCTTGTCCCACTGGAGGGCAGAACTGAGAGGGGTGTGTGGTGGCAGTGGCCCTGGTCAGGTCTCCAGCCTCCTAAGTGACATGTGTTCTGAGGTGGAGAAACAGGCTTAGAGTCCCAGGACTCAAATCACAGATGGAGCCGAGACTTGCTGCCAAGCCCTCCTGATGTCCTTGCCACTCTGGGTCCTCCCATGTTGGGTGATGCACGTGCTCCAGAGAACTGACAGATGTGTGGCTGGGGAGCAGGGGTGGGGGGGTGTCAGAATATGGATTCAATTCATGCAAATTCTTCTTTGACCAGGTGAATAAAGCACCGTTAAAGACCATCAACTAGGCCAAAGAAGTAGATTTACGTAGGGCTCTCCATCATAATGTTGAGTACCTACTGTGTGTGCCAGGCACTATGCTGATTCTCTAGTTAGGGCAAGGGACAATTACTGAAGTAATAGCAGGGGAAGCATGCTCCTTTTTTTTTTTTTTTTTAAATTTTATTTATTTATTTGAGAGAAAGCATGAGCAGGAAGGAGGGGGAGAAGCAGACTCCTCACTGCACAGGGAGCCCCATGTGGGGCTTGATTCCAGGACCTTGGGATCATGACCTGAGCCGAATGCAGGTCGGATTAACTGACTGAGCCACCCAGCCCCCCCTCCTTTTTAAGATGTTAATTATTTATCTGAGGAAAGATACTGAGAGCATGAGTTGAGAGGAAGGGGCAAAGGGAGAGGGAGAAGAAGGCTCCCTGCTGAGCAGGGAGCCCAATGTGGGGCTCCATTCCAGGACACTGAGATCATGACCGAAGGCAGATGCTTAATCAATTGAGCCACCCAGGTGCCCCGCAAGCATGCTCCTTTTTCCGGGGTGTGTGTGTGTGTGTGTGTGTGTGTGTGTGTGTATTTGTATTTTAAACCTCTAGCCTGATTAATCTTTGGATAAAAGGCTGGATTTAGGGGTACTCATTGGATGTGTTAGTATGTCTTTTGTTGTTCATTTTCAGATTGCACCTAAGAAAGAGTCCTGTCCAAATACTGGCAGAGACAAAGACCACCTATTGAAATATAATGTCGGTGATTTGGTGTGGTCTAAAGTGTCCGGTTACCCCTGGTGGCCATGCATGGTTTCTGCTGATCCACTCCTTCACAACTATACCAAACTTAAAGGTATTGTGTTTTTGTACTATTTTTTCATCTTTCTCATTCTGTACTTAATCTTTCTAATATCCAAAATTTTTTTCTTACTCTTCCATAGCCCTACTATGGTTCTTTGTTTTTTCTATTAAAAAAATTGTGTTAAAATACACATAACATAAACTCTACCATCTTGACCATTTTTAAGTGCACAGCTCAGTGGTACTAAACATGTTCACATTGTTGAATGGCTGTCACCACCGTCCATCCCAGGACTCACTCACCTTGTGAATCTGAACCTCAGTGTCCATTCAGTAATAATTCCCTATTCCTGCTCCTCCCAGCACTGTTCTGTTGTTTGTCTACTTTTTGTAGTTTGGTTTGCAGTTCTCTAAGGGTTAGTGATGCTGAGCATCTTTACTTGTGCTTATTGGCCATTTGTGTGTCTCTGAAGAAATGTCTATTCTAGGCCTTTGTTCATATGTGAATCAGATTTTGTTTTTTTTGTTGTTAAATTTACAGTGGTTCATTTTGCAACTTTAAAGTTAATAATTGGTTCAGATGTAACACATTGCCATTTGTTTTTGTATCCAACTCGATATGTACTTTATCTGATTGGATTATTATTAATAGAGGAGTGGTCTTGGCCTTATATTGCTTTTTAGGTTTTATGATAATTTATTACTCTTTAGGTAAACAGTGATTGCTTATTTCAGCGTGATTTTCAGAAATTGTATTTTATATTAAGTTTGAGTTATAAAAAAATGTCCCAGTTTATTTTTTAGGCCTGTGGGAAGAAGGAAAAAACTAGAAATGATCTTTGGCATCATGAAAATTGGGAATATAAATTGGTCCATGGAACAACTGAAGAACACATTAAGAATATAATATGTTATTGATACAGATTAGAGCAGATGCAAACCTAAATATTAATTGGAGAGCTCACAAAACAAAAAAGCTCGTGTGTTTTTAGAGGAAAAAATGAGTTCAGGTGGTTTAAGATTCTTCTAGAAATTTCTTACAGAATAAAGTTTGAATTTAGTTTGAGGAAGGTGATAAATGGTGAGCACAGTGTTGGAGCTGAGCCAGGGTAGTGCCCAACTGACCTGTGCTCCCTACAGAACTGTGGTGACTAGACCTGCAGACTGAGCCTGGCGGGCTTCCCGGCCTCTTAGTACTGCTGATCACTCAGCCTTCTGTGGCATCTTAGTGGTACGGGAGCGCATGTCCCCTCCTGTTCTTGGCTGGAGGTCTGAGCTCTCATAGGAGCAGCATTGCTGCTCTCATTACAGGTTGGGATGCTCTTGGCTTGCTGTGTTGAAGCATATGGCTGCTGGGGATGGGGTGTGGGGGTGCCCACCTGGCAAAGAGATTTGAGAGGAGGTGGGTTCAGGACGAAGAGGACCATGTTCGAGTCCCGAATGCCTCTGAGTCCCGCCCAGCCTTCTGCCTCGGGGTGGTTGGACTCTGCCTTGAGGCTCAGGAAAGCACAGGACTTGTGGCTAGAAGAGCCTTTGGGTTGGCTTCAGCTCTGACTCCATGGAGGACCTTTGGGATCCTCAGCTTGCCAGAATTGGGGAGTCCCTCCCATGAGGCTTCAGGGACCCCAGGATGCACCCCAGAGGCATCTAGACTTGGTAGAGTATGAAAAAAGTTACCAGTTGAGACTGGCTGGGCAGGCACACAGGTGTGCACCAGAGGTGTTGCTGGTTCCTTCCCAGCTCTGTAAAACCACACAGCAAAGCAAAGTGGAAGTCACGGGGATGGGGGGGTGAGGAGCTGAGGGGGTGGGGGTGGCGTGGGGGAGGGTTTATAACCACACGCCACTGGTCTGTCTAGCACATTGCAAGCAATTTTGAATGTGTAGGTATTTCGACTTTGTTTATATGACGCTCCTGGTATCTCAGACCTATGTGATTGAAGGGATCTTTTGAATGTCTCTTGGTTCCAGCTCCTGGGATTAATTAATTTTAATTTCATTACATCTTTCTCTTGATTTAGAGCAAAATAATTCCTGTAGTCTACAGCATCCTGTCCGAATGACATGCACACACAGCACCATTTTTATTCTCTCTCACTTCCTCCTCTTTTATTCTCCAGCCCTTACTCTTGCTTACAATGTTGGAGCAGAGCATTATGCTCCCAGTGGAGGCATGGGCTCTGGAGTCAGCCTGCCAGGGTCTAGCACAGCTGGTTGGTCTAGTCATGAACTGCTTAACTTCCTTAAGCCCCAATTTCCCTATATCTGAAAAAGGAGGGTAATGATAATAACACTTGTTTGGAAAAGGTCTTTCCATGGTAAGTAGTGACCATTCAGATGTTAGCACACGTTACTGTCCTTTTCTTTTTTTACTTTTAAAACCTGTATTTTTATTTTATCTGTCCCTTTTCCCCTGGTCACCTCTAGGGTTCTTTACTGAAAGCATTCCAGTTTTCCAGCATTCCTCTGCAGGATCCTAGTGTTGGATCATTTAATTTAGCTAATTTTATACCCATTTTTAGTGCCTTTATATCATCAGACATGCCCTGGCTTCCCCAGTAGTCCCAAGGGTTCATACTTGAGTTCCATCTTATCGCTTGTTTGTTTGCTTTGTGAAAGAGTTTATTTATTGTTTGCTTGTTTGTTGTTTATTTAAAAACCTTCCAAGCCCTTGCTTCAAAGCCTCACTCCTAGATGTGTCAGCAGGGATCTTCTAAGAACAAGGACAGGTTCCTGCCCAACTCAGCACCCAGACACATGAGGGAAACACTGTCTCATTGTCAGGGCTCTTGCTTAGACTTCCCCAGCAATCTTCAGTATTTTCCCTGTGCCTTTTTTTCATCACTCTGGGTTGAAAAGGGTGTTTGCATTGCATTTAGCTGTCTGCTATCTTGTCTTTTTAGGGTCCTGCAGTCTAGACCAGCACTCCTTGCCCCCAGCACTCATTGCTCTCATCTCTTGTGATCAGACTCTGGTCCATAAGACCAGCCGGGAGTACCATGTAGGTGTTCACTGAATACCTCCCTTCTTGCAGTATGTTTCTCTAGGAGTTGTTTGGGGATGCAGAGGAGGGAGTACCTGGTAATCACAAGCAAATCAACTTCAGAGGACTGGTAGTGTGCATTTGAAAAGTAGTTCAGAAGGAAGGGAACCACGATGAGCATACTCCAGCTGACAGGAGATTCACACGACCTTCTAAAAGAAAAGGGGTCAGAGGACACTGAGAATGCGGGGGAGGAGGGCTGACAGAAGGACACATGTCTCAGTTGAATTTCATCAGGAGCTCTTGGGGTCGGCTTTCCCACTTCCCAGTAGGTGGTGGCCGACAAAACTCCAATAGAAAATATAGACCTTTTTTGTTATTAGTGAGTAATCTGTGGCTATGCTTGGAAATTAATTTCTTTTCTTTTTTTTTTTTTTTTAAAGATTTTATTTATTTATTTATTTGAGAGCAAGACAGTGAGAGAGAGCATGAGGGAGGAGAAGGTCAGAGGGAGAAGCAGACTCCCCACGGAGCTGGGAGCCCGATGTGGGACTCGATCCTGGGACCCCGGGATCATGACCTGAGCCGAAGGCAGTCGTCCAACCAACTGAGCCACCCAGGCTTCCCGGAGATTAATTTCTTAGTTTCTCCTGCCAGTCTTTCCTCATGATTTTAGCACTCCTTTATAATCCATTGGCTTATAAAATGGTAACTGTCCATTTTTATCATGTTTTCGTATTTAACTGGCATTTTTCTGTGAAAATGAGCTTCCTTTTAAAAATTTTAGTTATATGGTGGGGCGCCTGGGTGGCTCAGTCGTTAGGCGTCTGCCTTCAGCTCAGGTTATGATCTCAGGGTCCTGGGATCAAGCCTCGCATCCGGCTGTCTGCTCAGGAGGGAGCCTGCTTCCCCCTCTCTCTCTGCCTGCCTCTCTGCCTATGTGTGATCTCTGTCTGTCAAATAAATAAATAAATAAATCTTAAAAAACGACAACAACAAAACAAAAATTTAGCTATATAGCATAGTTCTTACTTTTTTTTTTTTTAAGGATTTTATATATTTGTTTGATTGAGAGAGGGAACACAAGCAGGGGGAGTAGGAAAGGGAGAAGCAGACTTCCCTCTGAGCAAGGAAGCAGGGCTCCATCCCAGGACCCTGGGATCATGACTGGAGCTGGAGGCAGGTGCCTAATGACTGAGCCATCCAGGCACCCCAGTCCTTAATCTTTAAAAAAAATTTTTTTTAATTTGATTTAATTAACATATAGTGTATTATTAGTTTCAGAGGTAGAATTTTTAGTGATTCATCAGTTGCATATAACACCCAGTGCTCATTACATCAAGTGCTTTTCTTAATGCCCATCACGCAGTTACCCCATTTCCCTGTCCTTTCTTTCATTTTTTTTTTAAAGTTTTCATTTATTTATGAGAAAAGAGAGCATGAGCGGGGTGAGGGGCAGAGGGAGAAGCAGACTCCCCGCTGAGCAGGGAGCCCGATGCAGGACTCCATCCCAGGACCTTGGGATCATGGTCCTGAGCTGAAGGAAGATGCTTAACCGACTGAACCACCCAAGCTTCCCAGTCCTTACTCTTTCTAATGCTCAAATTGTCCCAAATTTAACGAGCAGGAGTCCCACTAAGTCCCTTTCAGCAGAGCCCTTTTGACATGTCTCAGTCAGCCTTTGACCACTTCTTACATGTGGCCCAGTAAGATGCTCATTTTATACTTTGTTTCCCCTTGTCAGGGAATCAGCTAGTTTCTTGGAGAAAACTTGGGTCTTTTTAGAAGACAGTGATGTGTAGAAGCCCAGATCTGGGCACCAGTTGTGTTCAGCGCTGTGGGAGACCGAGATCTCACAGGGATGTGTGAGGTGGCACTCCAGGAAGCACTGAGACCTGGCTCCAAGTGGAGCTCTGGGTCCGTTTATGATTCCTGAACACTTGGCAGGCAGCAACTCCATGGTGGCAGTGACATGGTGAGTAATAGGTATACTTTGAGGGTTTAGACGTCCTTGTTGGGGAAGGACTAAGGACCTGAAGAAGGGGTGGCTTCTGGCATAGAGCTGGCTGAACATGCGGGTCTTGTGAAGCAGGTATTTTTTTTTTTTCCTGTGAGATGCAGCTCCCTCACCCTACCCCGTATCCCCACCCCCAATTTTATTTCCTTTATTTTTGTGTATGTGTACTCCCCCCCCAACTTATCATGCTTGGATTTATAGATATGTTTGAATTTAGATCTTAGTGATGCATTTAGATTTTAAGAATTGAAGTATAATATACATGCAGAAGAGAATACAACTCATAAGCTGCAACTCAATCCAGGCTCTTTTGAGAAACTTCCTGTGAAAAGTTAAGTTAATAAAAGTTTTAGTAGCATTTTTGTGATATATATTAGCATAACTTGTCTACTATTTATAAGGGCATCCAGGTGGATGAGCAGCTTTGAGGCCTGACTCTTTAAATTGGAAACAGAAGATAAATGTATGTTTTAGATATTATACTGTGAAAAAGGAATTCTTTTGGATCTGGGAGCTTCATGATCTTCTTGACACGTCTGTTCTCGTAAGATAACTGGGGTCAGGAGTCAAGTAATTATCTGTTGTGGAAAATTTTATTGTTACTTTTTCTGTTATGGAAGGGAACCCTCATTGGTTTATTTCCAAATTCCGGCATTTTCTAAAAATACTATAGGTAATCTGGCTTTCTCATATCTTGGGTTATTTAATAGTATAATCTCACTGATTTTTTTTCTTTTTTGCTTGTTCTCTCAGTTACTAAGAGGTGTGTTAAAATCATCCACTGTGATAGTGAATGTACCTTTTTTTCCTTTGCAATTTTGTCAGTTTCTGCTTTACCTATTTTGGTGCTCCAGTGCCCCCCAGGGACTAAGCCAGGAAATTCAGGCATGGTGATGCTTGTCCTTTATTTCCTGTAGAACTTTGTGCTGTCATGTCCTTGTGATTTTGTCCTTGTGCTCTATTCTTGCCTCTGTGGACCTTGTCTGCATTTTTTATGGCTTCTCTTCCTCCCTAGAGCTTCAGCTCCAAAGCAGCCATGTCTCTTTGTGGAATCCATTTTGCATGCATGGGTGACTGCTGTTAACTCAAAGGATTCTATAGAATCTGGAGACACTCTGGCTCAATCTGGCCCAGAGGGTCAGGGACCACCTTAAGTCCCCTGGGCCATGATGGGGAGGAAAGGATTGTAATGCAAAATTAGGTACCTGGCTGTTGGTGGTTCTCTTAGCAGGAATTGTAAGTAGGTAGAGTCGATGACAGTTGTTTTCTTTTTTTTTTTTTTTAAAGATTTTATTTATTTATTTGACAGAAATCACGAGTAGGCAGAGAGGCAGGCAGAGAGGGAGAGAGGAGGAAGCAGGCTCACCGCTGAGCAGAGAGCCCGATGTGGGGCTTGATCCCAGGACCCCGAGATCATGACCTGAGCCGAAGGCAGAGGCTTTAAACCCCTGAGCCACCCAGGCGCCCCGATGACAGTTGTTTTCATACCAACCATGATTGATGAACATCAGAAATCACAGGAAGAAATAATTACTAATAAATGGTGGGACAACTGGTTAATTATGTGGTAATATAAAACAGTGAGATATTCACCTCTCAACTTGAACCAAAGAAATTCATGTGGATTAAAGAAACCCATAAAAATAGGGGAAAATTAGGTTATATTGCTACCAAATGTCTAGGCAGGAAAGAACTTCAAAACTAAGTACATTTGGGGCACCTGGGTGGCTCAGTGGGTTAAAGTCTCTGCCTTCAGCTCAGGTCATGATCCCAGAGTCCTGGGATCAAGTCCTTCATCGGGCTCTCTGCTCAGCAGGGAAACCTGCTTCCTCCTCTCTCTCTCTCTGCCTGCCTCTCTGCCTACTTGTGATCTCTGTCTGCCAAATAAATAAATAAAATCTTAAAAAAAAAATTTAAAAAACCCCCCAAAACTAAGTACATTTATTTTACAAACTTGGGATTGTACTATAGTATTCTTCTCTGCTTTTTTTCACCTGACCTGTAAGGAGCATTTTTCTGTGTAGTTAACTATTTATAAAAAGTAATGTAAGTTCATATTATTTCATCATATGCACTATAACAGATTTTCTGCATTATGCAAATGCTGTGACACATGTCTATAGTCCTTTTCATGACCAAGGAAAGTTCTTTCAAAGTATTAAAGTAATGGAAGGAGTTACAAATCCCTTAACATATTTTTGAATCTCACCTATTATAAAATCAAAGAAGTATACACACTTATAAACAGACCAAATTCTACTGAGAGGTTAATTGTGAAAAATAGTTCACTCTCCTCCTTAGAGCTAATTATTTTTAACTCTTCTAACATTTTCTTTTAGTTTTAAATACTGTCTTTCGATTTATCATTTAGATATTTTCTGTTGATTTTCTTTTATGGAAAATGAAGACTGATTTTTCAATCATTTATTTCTTTTCTTTCCATTCTTTGCATATAATTAATTCAGTGTTCTTTGGTGTTTTTTGTTTGTTTTAATTTTTAGCCTATTGGTCACTCCAGGGGGCAAATTAACTAACTGTTTTTATTACATCAAACATAAATGTTTACATAATTTTGACTATGTAAATATCATTCAGTGCAAAGCAAATTGTGTTCTAATTACATTTTCTTTTTTGTACAACTTTTTGTTTTTCTTGGAGTTAATTATTGCCTTTCTTTCTTTCTTTCTTTCTTTCTTTCTTTCTTTCTTTCTTTCTTTCTTTTTCTTTTTCTTTAATAGGCTCTATATCCAATGTGGGGCTTGAACCCACAACCCTGACGTCAAGCATTACATACTCCACTGATGAGCCAGGCAGGCACCCTGCTTTTTTTTTTTTTTTTTTTTTTTTTTTTCCCCAAATATTCATTTCTCTGTCCCTGAAACTCATCCTATTATACAGTTTCTCCTGTTGGGGGAGAAAGTGAAAACCTGTGTTTGATTGCCATTTTCCTTTTCTGCTCCTTGGATCTCACCTTTTTTTTTTTTTTTTTTTTTTTTTTTTTTTTTTTTTTTT